>NC_051157.2:37854329-37998989 GCF_013339745.2 Dermacentor silvarum
CTCTAAGAGCTAAACGAAGTTTACGTCGCTGTCTCTGCGTTGACTGCACGAACGGCCGCAGCGTGGAGCAATTCCTATTCGACAGCCATGCACAGATGTGCGAGTTCCCACCATAACTGCATAGAGAGAACCGTGTACCCTGTCGACTTCACAAAGCGTGGAGTCAGTCACGCGGTTCGCGCCTACGTATTCGCGGAAGAAGTTCCAACGCGTATAGTCGCGTCATTAATAGTGAACACCCTCCGCCACGGTCCACCGCACCTGGTTTACTCGCAGCATTCATATGCAGCATCGTTCTGGGAGCACGGTATATGTATCCCGCAGGCGTGCGAGAGTCCTTGAAGCTGTGTGTGTATGTCAATTAGCGCCGACACACACACTCCACAACACGCGCTAACGCGTGGTCCATCAGGCATGGCGGCTGTTCCGGCCAGCAGGATCGTTACGGTCGGTCTGGCGGTTCGCGCACCCATCCGCCTGGCACGCGCACGTCGGTTTCCCCGTCTCGCTCCTACAGTATAAGCCATTAGAAAGTCCGAAAAGAGAGGCGAGAAAAAGAAATGTACGTTTGAAGACCAATGATGCCGCGAAAAACTTATCTTGCCGGCTGAAATCGCATGGTACGGCCCACACGCGAGTGTTGGACCAGTGTAATGTATTCAATCAATTCCACGTAGCAGAGGTGTGTTAGAAGGAATTGTAATTTTTTTCGCTGATGCCATGAGTCTCCAAACTGTCGCTCGCGAATTGAGTGAATGGATTGAATTGTGGGGTTTTACGAGCCAAAACCACGATTTCATTATGAGGCACGCCGTAGAGGGAGGGAGGGACTCCGAATTAATTTTGACCACCAGGGGAGGGGATCTTTAACGTGCCCCCAATGCACGGGAAGCATGCGCTTTTGCATGCTTCCTCTCTGCCTTTCCTCAAATAAGTTTTTCTCGTTTTTCCTGTCTCTAGGAGTAAGGTGTGTTGGGTGATCTTATGCAAGAAACTCCCGAATAGAAAGAGGCGGTTTGAGTAAATCAGAATGGATGCCATAAGACCCACGGACATGTTTTGCGCCAAGGCACTGCGAAGCCGCTCTTTTAAAATTGACAGTCACATTAGCATACGCCAAAGAAGGTGAAGGGGAAATCCTGCGCGCTCAAGAGACATTCATTAAATTACTTGACAGTCTCATTCGAATGCGTTGTTACTTCTTATTACTTGTTTTCTCCGACCGAAGGTCGCGGTTTCGAGTGCCTTAATTGACGCTACCTTAATTAACTTCGCCCTGGTTAACACCAAAGGTCGTGGGTTCGAGTGCCTGAATTATCTCTATTTTAATTAACACGATGACGACGGTGACCCGCGCACCATCAAAATTGTTGCATGGACGTTTGCATATAGGTAAGACACGATGCCCTGTCGGTGTAGTGAGTTACTACACCAACTCGGCATCGTGTACGATTTCGCATCGACGACACGGTTTTCGCTCAAGGACGTTGAAGGTCGACTGAACGGTGAGGCTTTCGCCTTATGTAGTGGCGGCAGCCATCGCGGTGCTGTTCTTCGCGGAATCTGCCGGCGTGTCTGCAGCCACCACGTAGCACACCAGACGAGCTGGCCGCGATGTTTTCCTAATCTTCCTGAGAGCGGTGAGCGCAGCGTGATCACCTTCCCCGCCTCCCCCCCCCAGACTCGCACCCGAACAACAAACGCGCGCGCAAGCAACATCAGGCCACGAAGCTCCAGTCGCACGCAACGCCGCCGCCGCTGCTGCGTTGTTGTTCGGGTTCAACGGCCCGCAAACATAAGCAAGCGCATGCACTTCCCTCGCTCGCTCGCCGCCGCCGCCGTGTGTATGCCGAAAGGTGCACGCCCCGGGGCCGCTTTGCTACAACGCTACTATTGTTTGTTTGTTTGTTTGTTTGTTTGTTTGTTTGTTTGTTTGTTTGTTTGTTTGTTTGTTTGTTTGTTTGTTTGTTTGTTTGTTTGTTTGTTTGTTTGTTGGCTGCTGTTGTTTGCTCTGGCAATAGCTAAAACGCATTCCAGCGCACGGGTCGACGAAATGGTGGTTGGTGCGACGAAAAGTCTCAAGACGGCTTCATTCCGGATTGCGAGAGTGCCGTGTTCACCCGAACGAGAAAAGCGCTTAGAAATTGTCTGAAATAAATCGGAAGATGAGTTGGCAGCCTGACTGCGCTCCTCGGAGGTCGGCACACGCGAGTGCGCATGAACTGGCTTTTTTTTTTTTCATAAGCAGCTCTCTTTCTGACGTCATTGGTGAGAGGGAGCGACGATCAATGAGATTTAATAATCGAAAAAAAGAAAGAGAAAGGAACAAAGAAGGAGAAAATGAGACCTCCTTTCTGTTGGTCAGTGCCGGCCAACGTAAGATGAACGTGACTGAATGTTAGCGGATATGAACGCTAATGTTAGGAAGCGTTTTATAGCGGTGCTTTAAGAAGTATTGATACATTCTTCGACACCCTCCACTAAGACCGTCTCTCGCTAGGGCGTTGGTAGCTTGATCTTTGCAAACTAGAAGAGCACCTTCAATTACGACGCGCACATCCTTTGTCAAAAAAACAAAAAAAAAAAACAAAAAAAAAACGGAGCAATTACTATACGTGAGTGGGTGCTGCCGAGATTTCAGTACTGAAATGAAGTTAAGATGCGTCACAAAAGCTATCGCTTTCGTCGTATACCACAATGCATCAACTCAGTATCGCCAGCGTCCACCGGTGGTGCAAAAAGCTGCTGCAGCCATGTGCTCCGAGTATCGCGTTTGATTCGTTGAGCCGTGTACTTACTGATATTCTCTGTCTACTGTTATGACTATGCAAATGGAGTCATAGACGCCATCTATATTGTCGTAACTATTGACATGGCGACATGCCACGGCCCCTCATGTCTGTTGTCATCGGGCTTTGAAGGCACAAGAGCGTTCGGTGGCACTTTATATAGTTGGACAGTGAAGCCCGTCTTCCCCGAGGCAAGTCAGGAGAGTGTGTCGGGGATACGCTTCCGTGCTGATGACAGTCGCCAGGCAGGTTGCGTCCTTTCTCGAAACGTTGATGGCCCAGGGGTGAGCGGCCCCTGCCGTAACCGCTCCAATTGCGCTCTGTGAGTGCGTTCAGCTGCAGAAAAGTTTAGGAGATGACACCACTATACTGTTTGGAAACCGACCTGCGCCATGATTGTCCGTGCGTTTTTCGCTGGCCTTTGATACTTGCATTTCGTGGACGTGATACGATTACTTCCGAATGGGACACGGCTGGCAGGCCACTCGTTTCGACACTTTTTGGCAGGATGCCACGGCGCCCTCAGAAAACGACAGACCTGTGTTCCGTCTCCCCGTGCCTTCAACCTTTGTCCGCGTTCGCTCACCCTGCTAATAGTGTGATCGTACTGGCAGATGCGCAACGCCTTTAGCGCTATATATATGATTTAGAGAAAGCGTTGGATAGCCGCCATCGTGAGCCATTAACACGAGAGATAATGAAAGTAATGACTAACGCACGTACGATAATACGGCTCATTTCTAAGCATCCGAATAGTCCTACACTCAATTGTTAGACGAATCTGGAAAACAAAGATGTTGTTCAGCGATCATGTGAAGCCCGTGGCCACAGGCGTCACACTGAAGCCAAAAGAAGGCATAGGATAAGTTAACTGTTGTTCTTGTTGTTGTTATGATGATGATGATGGTCAATTTTGCGATAAATTTCGTTGTCTTAGTGCAGGAAATGAAAATGGAAAGGCAAATTACCGCCAGGGGTAGCTGAACCCACAACCTCCGCATTACACATGCGGCGCTGTACCAATTGAGCCACGCCGGTGTACACATCCGTCCAGTTTTCTGGGCATTTGTTCTCATGAATATTAACCAAGTCTTGGGAGTGTTAGTCAGCGCCACTCATGTGCTACGTGTGGTTCACAGGGGCGCTAACTTGATGCCACCACGCGAAAAAGAAATGAAATAAAGAACACTTATAATTGCTGTTCAACATTTCGACACCCATTAACTCAAGATGGGTTGTACCAAACTGCAAGATGTGATGTCGTCACGAAAAGGCGACACCGTAGCCGTGGGTTTCAGTATACGGCGCTGCCAGGAACGAGTCACGTCGGCGGCTCTTATATATGCTGGGCGCGATCTTATTACATTGTGAACAAGCTACTAAATGTTACCTAGAGGTAACGTTTGATAACCTTGAGAGAGCTCTATGATTACTGCTCGAAGTGACGAAACGCAAACGGAAACTGCGATTGCAGTACATTTGTCCGCGCTTTTTACCTGCACTGTACGTCGCCATTCACGCATACTTGCAAAATCCTGTCCACATGCAAGTTGCAAAATGTGGCGTCACTAATATGCATGAGATGAGTGTTGGCGTTGGAAAAAGGGGTGGTCATCGTAATAGCGTACGTTACAAGCGCGTGCAAATGAGCTTGCGGGCCTAATTAGCGCAATTTAGAAGCAACTACGCCGGCACTAGTTTTGTCTAAAGAGAAGATGAATACCTCGAGGCAAGTTTTCTGAAGGTCTTGGAATACCTCCGAAAGACTTACCTCAAGGAACCGTCGAAGATTAGGGTTCAACACGGCGCATACCGAAAAGGAACAATGAGCCAATACGTTCGTCCCCGTCTCTTTTCTTTGAAGCACTGCTAAGCATCGCCCCGCATGGCAGCGGTCCTTTGTTTACAATTTACTGAGGCTACGTATTTGTATACGAATGAGGCGCTGTGACGAACAGTGTAGGAACATTCCCACGAATGTAGCAGTGGCCATGAGGGGAAAAAAAGCAGACGAATACATTGACTGTATTCTTCCTTTTAGCTATATACACGCATCACTGAACGACACTATTCAGTAGCGAAACTCTTGAAACATTTTACCCCTGAGCAATGATCGCATCCTTCAAGAGAACTCAGGAACTCGGAGTTCGTCGTAATTGGGCTCATTACGGCCACTGGCTCACCCGTGCTCATCACTCAGTGCAAAACGCCATCTTCCTTGCTTACTCCCAAACTGACCTGTAGCACCACCACACCTTCGTGCAACGTCGTCTGGCATGCTCTCGTTGCCTGTACTGGCGAGTCAGAATACGAGCTCTTCACGGTGTTACAAGCTGCTTCACGTAGAACGCGCTGTCACTGTCCGCTTTCGAGCATGTGCCCAACGTAAACGTTTTTGGTGGCGCTCAGACAGACGTGGTCGGGAAGGTCTATAGACCATATTAGCAGTGTCCCGCGCATTGAGGGCACGTTAAAGCACCCCGAGATGGTAAAAATTAATCCGGAGTCACCCGCTACGGCGTGCCTTATAATGAGATACTGGTGTTGGAACGTAATACCCCAGAATTTATATTAAACATATTAGCAATCATGCCCATCGGAGCTGCCTTCTAAGAAACGTTTGTCTGTTAAAGGACCACAAAAGGTTAATACAGCGTCGCGTTGTTGTGACGGTGAAGAACCACAGTGGCACAGCGCAAGTCACGAAACTGCTTATTGGGCGAACCTGCGCCCATCAAAGCAAGAAACACTCCGCGCAATAATAGCGACGAGCGCACTCGCTGATCGTCGGAAATCTTATCTACGGATCAGACACGTTGGCTATCTATCCATGATTCGTCGAAGGTTCCAGCGTAATCGTTGGTGCGCGCGCACCTTCCAGAGAGTACAACACTTTTTCGTGCCGCACATACAATCTGATTACTCAAGCTTCGGCGACAACATAGACAGCAGATATAGAATCGGCTACAACGGGCGAGAATGTTCTGATGCGTGCAGGCGGGCCTTGCCGTCGAGCGATAACGTATAACATTTCTTATGACAGAAAAAGATAAATAGGGACGCGTGTCAATCCTCTGTATTGGCAAGTCTTGGTAAGAAAGAGAGAATCGAAGAGGGTAAAGGTAGGGCGGTTAACCAAGGACGTACGTGCCCGGTTGGCTACCCTACACTTGGGAGGGGAAAGGGGATGAATAGATAAGAGGGAGAGAGAAGAAAAATAATAAACAGTCAGTCTCAGAGGAATCTCCGCTGTCACAAGCGTCCGTACAGTCCAGTAGCCTTCAAGAGGTGCAGAAGGTCTTTTCTGGCTTTTTGCATGCAAGAATGCATAGGCCATGGTCCCAGGATCTTTTCCTCCGAGAGCGCTCTATTATCTAACATGCTGCGTTTAGCTTGTAGAGTACGTCGTTGAGCGTCAAAGGATGGGCAGTGACACAGAAAGTGCTCAAGTCTCATCACACCCGCACAAATTGCACGCCGCACTGTTGGCCATTCCTACACTCTTAATCTTGTTCCACATAGGTTCCATATAAAACAGGGCTCTAGAACTTTTAACCGCAACGGGCGGGGATTTTATGTGGATCCGAGTTAATTCGCGAGTTTTATTCGAAACAGCAGCTGTCTTTTCTTTTATTGTTTGGTTAGTTAAGTGGAACGAGTCGCAGTTAACCGAAACCAGTGATTCGTTGCGGTTACCGAATTGCGTATTTTGTCATTCGTTCCATTTACGACTGTGAAGCAATGTAGTATCGGATCTCATGTTCCAGCTATATAATTTATGCGTGTCTGTGTAGCCTTTAAACCGAGGAGGTGACAAGTCCGCCAGTATAATTAAAAGCGAATAGAAAACAGAAAAAGAACGAGTGGTAATGACGCAGTGAAGTTCCCGCACTAGCTGCTCGTGACGTCATGATTAAAAAAAATTTACGCCGTCTGCTTGCGACTAGTTAATAACTTATCGATAAACAACTAACGTATTGCATTGTTAAAAAAGAAGGCTCAGCCGAATGCCAGGTTGGGTCTTACGAACCGTTCTATAGAGCTTGATTTGAAGAAGTTTTTCTCAAACAAGAAAGAAAAAAAGACGGCTTGGACTTGGATAAGATATACTTTAAAGATCCGTGACGACACGCTAACGTATACCCCTGCTGTGGTGTGTGCGCGAAATTTAAAGAAATAATGAAGTAAACAAAACGTCGCCCTTCATTTTCTCCGCTAATAGGCACCTTGTGCCAAGTAAGCGAAAATCAAATCTCGAAAAGATACTTCACCAATCTGAAACGATTTACTGTTTCTGTTTACCATTTTGTAACGGAAGAAGGGAGGCTGATTTTAGAGCTAGTATGCGTTGCGACAGCAGTCGGCGCTCCCGAGCTTTGTTAAGCGCGTCTGCGCAGCTATAGTATATTGCTGTTTGCCCGCTGCCCCGGAATGCATGCGTTTTATTGGTAGACTACACCTGCTTTTACATTAGGAGCCGAACGTGTGCTGCGTTTCTTCGTCGCGTGACGTGCCGGGATGTGGCGTCATTCTCGACGTATTGTTGCACGCTTCGTTTACTTCTTTATTATTATTCTTACAATTATTGTTGTTCTTTTTCATTTTCAGTACAAGATCCGTAACCGAGGTCTGCTGGTCAAGACCGGCATCGTGCTGGGATGCGTCATTGTGCTCTTCTTTATGCAGAGCTTTCCCAACCTACACCTGAGCCTAGGTGAGAGACGACGTTCGCAGAAGCGACGATATCGAAAGAAAAATACCCGCCGCGGTGGCTCAGTTAGCTAAGGCGTTGCGCTGCTAAGCACGAGTTCGCGGGATCGAATCCCGGCCGTGGCGGCCGCATTTCGATGGAGGCGAAATGCAAAAACACCCGTGTGCTTGCGTTGTAGTGCACGTTAAAGAACCCCAGGTGGTCAAAATTAATCCGGAGCCCTCCACTACGGCGTACCTCATAATCAGAACTGGTTTTGGCACGTAAAACCCCAGAAAGAAAAAGAAGAATCGAAAGAAAATATGACGCCGACCAAAAAAAGCTGTGGTTAATAAGCTTTACACGTTTTGGCTTCAAAGTACGGGAGCCTTGTACTCATAACATGAATTGCTAGACTTTCTTATGAAAGCCGGATCGTCTAAAGCTTGTTAACTATACGCTCTCCCACTCGGCGTCCTATTTTTTATTTTGACATGAATTGAACAGCCGACCGGACCTAATGTCCAACCATCGATATCAAGAGCTGAGATTCACTGATCGATCGATTGATTGATTGATCGAATATTCGATTTTAACACTGCAAAGCAACACCTGATATGAGAGACTCTGTAGTGGAGAACTTCGGATAAATTTGACCCCTGTTGTCTAATTTAACGCATACATGTAAATCTAATTACATCAGTATTTTTACATATCACCCCCATCCATATGCGGGTTTGCCACCTGCGACCAGGTGTTGCTGGTGTTCAACTTGTTAGCTGATCCCGAGCCTTTATAGCACTGCTGACTCGTGACGTAAACAGCGATGTACTGAGTGCATTAAAACATGGCCTCTGAGATTGGAGGCGACCCGATTTCGGAGGCGATGGTTGAACAATGTACAACAGATGTGTGGTTAGAACTCTGCCAATATGCGGTGTGATCCAACGTACTTGCAGTCCAATGACAGCAGCGCTATGCGCCTGCCGTCGTTCTAATCACGCAGCGAGGTCTAACCGGCGCCGTTCGCTGATGCCAACGTCTGCTTACACATTCTTGTAAAAAAAAGAAAAGAAAGAAAAAAAAACAGACGACATTCTCGACGCACGGCCGTGTTTGTGTCAGCTGATAACACGTTCTCCCGAAGCCTCTAATCGCCATGGTCCCGGGAACGGTTGTCTCGGAGTGTCTGAGCACTCCACGCTTTCGTTGTGACAGGAGGTTTGTGCCTCGCTTAACTATCCTGGTGAACGTTCGCTCGGCGCAGGAAGCAGCTACGTGCCCCGACAACAGGTAAGCACTATGGCAGCAGTTTAATCTTTCGCTAATCAGTAGCGCGAATCCGTGGCGTCAAGCCTGACGTCAGCCAGCCGGAGAGGTCCGGGAGAGTCACGGACGAGACAGGGGCGTGCGTAAGGCGTGTTATACTCTACTGGGAAAGGAATGCGCCACGTGACGTGCGCCGCTGTGGCGGACGTGGTCTGCAAGCAGTCGAGTCGTTGATAATAAAGAAAAAAAGAAGAAGAGTGGGCGCCGCGGCCACTGACAGTTTGTCAGCGGAGCACTGTTTTCAAACGCCGCCTGTGACCAGTGCCTTGTTGTTGCGCTCAGCCAGTTGTTTGTGTATGCGTTATGTAAATGACTTCGGCTAGACGGTGTGAACCAATATATGCGCATGGCTCTTTCAGACTGGTAAAGGGTGGCGCAAAAAAAAAAGTGTACAAAACGACGATTAAGACGACGCGGACATTGTTTGTTTACTTTGCTTGGGCCACATTTTTCTATTCCTAAACGTGCACCAACTACTATATAGTTGGCCCAACATCGTGTTGTCGGTTCACTTCATTTAGCAGAGTCGTCTATTCTTGGTGCAAGAAAGTGTGTCGCAACTCGACGTCTGTTATTTGTTGGACTCCATGAAGGAAACAGCATGTGAAGCGACAATATGTGAAAAAGAAGAACTGAGAAAATGTAAAGGCAGAGAGCTTAACCAAAGCTGCGCCCGGTTGGCTACCCTGCAAGTGGGTAAATGAGGAAAAATAGATAAGTAACGATCAAGACGAAGAGGCTATTAGTGTGAACGCACTCGCAGAGTAGTCTCTGCTTACAGTTGCAGGCGTTCGTGCAGTCCAGTCGCCTTCAAGACGCGCAATAGTGCTTTTGTGGCCTTGCGCATATGCAAACATGCAAAACTGCAACGGCCAAGGTCCCAGGATCTTTTTTTGCTCCGAGAGCGGTCTGTCATCCAAGCGGCTGAGACTAGCTCGCAGAGCGCAGCGTTAGTGGACATTCCCGTGAGGAAGATTTCGTAAATGCGACGCCAAACCACAAGCGATAAAATAATTTTGCTTCGCAACTGGATAGTTCGGGTGGCAGGCGAAGTCGCGGGTAAGGGACGAGTGACTACAAGCGGGATTCGGTGATACCCGGTGAATGGCATTGCTGAAGTCTGATGTGGCGAGCGATCGAGTGAGGTTGCCGTGCAGTATTCGTTCTCAACAGCGGTATATGCACGCGCAGATCTTACTGATGAGCCGAGCGCGCAGCTTCATCCGCGCTGTGTTAAAATGGGTCCATTCTCGGGGCTCGTGGTGGAGCACGTGCCTTACATCATGCCCTGGCTGCTCGTGCTTATATCCCAGAAAATACGGCAGTATAACAGCTAACGGCACAGGCGTGTCCTTTGCTTCTGTTGACTCTGCACAATGCCTCGGGATGTCTGGTCCTATAGCTATGTTCAACGGGCCTGCGTGCAGGTCGGCCAGGCACGGAATGTGCCGAGGAGGCGTGGAAGGGATGAGAGAAAACACGCGCCCGGGGGCTGCGCTCCAGGCTAGGCTGCGGTTGTTGATAAACAGCGCGAACAATAACATGTACAGATGGCCGCGCGTGTTTGTCAGGTTCTGCTGCGGTAACCCTGCACACTTCTTGTTTTTTTTTTTTTCCTCGTGCCGCGCAGTGCCGCGTAGTTAAAGCTAAACCAACCACGCGTGCACGCATTAGCCAGAAATGTATACGCACGATTTCTGGACACCAGAGGCTTTCTTTTTTTCTTTAGTTTTCTTTTTGTAAATCTTGCGTCTGAGAACGACGTTTTCGCAGAATAGATTCAAAACGGCAAAAACCTGGAGCACGTAATTGTGAGACGAGCTCAACATGTTTGCTTTTTGCCGTTTCGGCCATCACTCATTCGTTTTAAACTCGCGCGGTGGTCGTTCTAGAAGGAGGAAGGCCCTTACGTTGGCTGCCTGCATAGCGAAAGAGAACGTTATTTCTGTAACGCATACCAGTCGTTTACAAGGTGCACTGTTTCGCAAAGCACCTTGGATGAATTCAAAATAAATCAGAAGAGATTGACTTTATCGCGACGAGGAAGAGTTTGTAGGGAGGACAGTATCAGCAAGAATGTTTCCCTTCATAGTTGCTATGCACACACCCCAGCGAGACGGTTATAAGGTCGCTTCCAGGCCAACCTCCTTTCTCGTCAGTTCACTGTCTCCCCAATGTTTTCGTTTTCGTAAATAAAACACTAAATCATTTCTAAGGTGGGTCAAGCAGTGGAAGGCTTTACCTCAATGCTTGGCTAAAGGAGATGAAACAGCGCTCTCATACAGTTTAAGCAGGGTGAGCGCAACCTCAACAGAAAAGAAGATGCCGGCGGGGGAATGCATTAGCCGTAGCCGCGTTTACACGAATGGCGACAGGAGCGAATCGCATCATAATTTTAGCGCATCGCAATATTGGAAACGGGGCATATAATACGCTAGGAAAACGCATCACCTTAATGCATGATGGCAGTGTAACGTACACAGAGGCTTTGTTCAAACGACCTGCATGCGCATCGCGCGGACAGGACACGGCGAGACGGCTGGTCTGTGCACCATGGCTGCACGACTCCAGAAACAGGCGCGCGTTTGCGTTCCGCTAGTCATTGCACGAAGCCTTTCAAGTACTACGCGTTAGCTGCATTAGGATGATGCGCCAGGAAATGCGATGCGACATGTCGTATCCACATTAACGCCGCTACGAACGCGACACATATATACAGGGCCGTGCATAATCGCGCTGTATAGTGCATCGCATTCATGCAAATCAGAATAATGAATCATAAAGACACATAGCATTAATATGTCAGGTGAAGCTTGAAGCAGGTCGAAAGGGAGGTATCGAGTTTAGATCATTCGAGCAAATGGCTGGTTCCCTCCATCTAATTGACAGAGACAGACGAAAAAGAGAAGGCTGATGTGCGCTACACTTGCCCTCTTGAAGCGCGATACAATCTTGTGTTTCGAGCAGGTGGGGAACCAGACGCCACAGCTGTCATGCGCCACTACACACATGATGCGGTATACGTGTAAGTGCAATGCGCTAGACGATTCGATTCGCGGTTAGTTGCATGTCCACGACGCATGTCATTCAAGTAAATGGAGATATTGTATGGTAAAAGTGCGCTGCCATAAAGTCTGCCGCGCTGGAGTAAAGAGGCGACTTCGGCGGATTCGATTCCTCCTTTCTCCCACTTGATGCGATGCGGCTGGCACCTCGCATCGAAGAAATAACGCGCATAGTGCGCGCCGACGGACGCGCTAAAGGGGGCGGCCTTGCTAAGGGAACTCGGGAAATGAGGCAGCCGTCCGCCTTAGTTTTCTGCATCACTGCAGTTGCTGCATATGGTATTGCTGTTTGATTTTCGCTTCAGTTTTGATAAGTCTTTGCAGTTTAATGGTGTCTGAGTAGGCTTACCAAGCAGAGTGCATGCTTTGTTTGTTTCACGGCGGAGTGCCCTTTTGCGTGTGTATTTTGTACTCGAATGAATTCTTCCTTATCAACTTTTGCGGCGTATAGGAGTGCAATGCCTACGCCGCAAAGGACGAAACCCGGTCTTGCCCCCGGCGCGCATCTATACCTCGGCCAGCGCTACTCCGCTTCTAAATATATCACGTGGCTTCACTCTTCCGTAACATTCTGAAAAATAAAAATACTCAAAAGTATAGGTACGAGGTACAAGCAGGTCACTAAGGGAATTTCAAATTGCGAAAACTGCAGCGCGAACTGCAGTTTGTCGACGCAGGCAGCGGAATTGCATCGGCGGTGCAACTCTAACTAGCGCTTTTATTCACCCGTGCGTTTGGTGTCATCCTTGACTATAGTGTACGTGTTTCCATTAACAAATTTGCAATGACTCTTCTTGAGGCGACTTGAAGGCACTTATTCGGTGATGTCACGTGTCAACAAAACAAAGCGGCTACATAACACCAGCTCCGCTTCGTATAAATGGGCTTCGTTGCGCTTGTCTGCGGGGCGCGCATCTGTCAAGTATGCGGACTGGGTTGTCCCAAACTGCGGTAGCATCGTGTACATGTTCGCTCTCATAGAGGCCCGCGCTTTTCCGGCGCCTGCCACCGCTGGAGTAACGATCTGGCACCCTAACAATGGGGAAATCGCAGCCGCGAATTTCAGCCATCCTGGCTGCAAAGTGCATGCTGTCGTCTGCTGCATCCCGAGCGTCGCTTAGAGATACTCAGATTATTTTTTGCATTCCGCCTAATTGCATAATTAGTCTTAATTAATTAATCGACTTCTCAAATATTATAATTAGATGAAAACTGCCAATGAGAAGATTGTAGAGCAACACGAAAACCTCCCGATACAGCTTTCTGTTGCTTAATACGCGACACATAAAAGTGTTTTTCCGAGCGTGAGAGAAGCCCGCGAATACACGCGAAGTGCCTCGAGCGGCCAGTCGCGTGGCCATTTTTACATTGTTAAATAATTGTTAATATTGAATATTGTTAACTAATTACATATTTAACAATATTTCACAGATTCATTCTTTTTTTTAATAATCCCTTTATAAGGTACATATTTCACAATCATTTAGTTGTTCTATTGGGGAATGATGAGCTGGGAATTGGACACCTCACGCGTGATACGAGCCGCGCCCTTTAACTTGGTATAAATTGCAACCGTTAGCTACCACCATACAAAGCGAGCAGACAACGGAGTCGAGGAACACATCGCGGAAAATAATAACTATTGTGTTCATTGAAATATAGAAACAATAAGGGAGCAAGTTGTCTTTCCGTCCACTTTAATTTCCCTTTTCGATGTTATATTTCTACTAAACACACTTTGCCACAGCTGCATGAACACAGTTGCGGACGCCATGGGTTGTCTATAGTTTCAGAGGGCGCCGTTCCTCTTCCGACTCGCCCGTGGCTGTATAAGCAAGGCTCGGTGGCTGGCGGTGTTGAGCCGGTCCTTGTTGCCGCACTCGTTCGGACGTCCGTGGTCATCAATCTACATTTAAAATCTACAGTGAATTTCCCCAATGCGGTATTTAGCTTCAGTTCCCGTCCGCTTTATATTTTAGTTAAGAAGTTATTAGTTAAGAAGAAGGACAACTCCTGGCGTTTCTGTGTGGACTACCGGCCGCACCTTCACCGAACTGTGCGCAAGGGTTAAAGAAACAGGGGAATCTATTTTCAGGTTGCATACAGAAGACAGGCAGAACAGGCAAGTCCTCAACGTCGCCGTTCTCAGCCCAAGCTCGTGCTCTCCTTCTTCCACCTTGCTTTGAGCGTTGTGACAATATTCTAGTAACTGACATAAAAAGTTAGCCCGTCGGTTCCTGGATTATACGAACGCTTGTGACAGCGGACATTCCTCTGTGACTGACTCTGCGAATGATTGACTATTGTTTTTCTTTTCTCTCCTTGTCTATTCTTCCCGTTTCCCCCTGCCCAAGTGTAGGGTAGCCAACCGGGCACGTCCTTGGTTAACCTTCCTGCCTTTCCCTCTTCGTTTCTCTCTCTTCTCTCTCTCTCTCTCTGTTCAATCTGCGAATTGGGAGTTTCAAGGGTTCGCGGTGCGCGCAGGCTGGATCGCTGTCCTGGGCGCGCTGCTGCTCCTGGTCCTGGCCGACCTGGACGACCTGGAGTCCGTGATGGCGCGCGTCGAGTGGACCACACTGGTGTTCTTCGCCGCGCTTTTCGTGGTGATGGAGGCGCTGGGCGAGCTACAGCTCATCTACTTCATCGGCCAGCGCACGCAGGAGTGGATCGGCGCGCTGCGGCCGCAGTCGCAGCGGACCCGTGGCCATCCTCATCGTGACGTGGGTGTCGGCGCTCGCCTCGTCGCTCATGGACAACATCCCGTTCACCACCGCCATGGTCAAGGTGGTGACGGGACTCTCCGAAGGCCCCGCGCTCGTGTACGCCCTCGCGTGGGGCGCCTGCCTGGGCGGCAACGGGACGCTGATCGGCGCCTCGGCCAACGTGGTCTGCGCCGGGGTCGCCGAGCAGCACGGTCACCGGTTCACCTTCTTCGACTTCTTCAGGTCGGTATATATCCTGGGTATGCGGTCAGCTTTAAGAGGTATTTGCCGGTCGTGTCGAGATGAAATCGGAAAAAAAAGTATATTTAGCTCTTTCTGGTCCAAACTTTATCATTCAAGTGAGAAATATATATTTCGGCCATCTGAATGATAAAAAGAAGGCAAGAATAGAGAAGCAAAATTCTCAATGCGGCTCTTGGCCGCATGTCAAGGACGTTTCTCACATGTCAAAGAAGTTTCTAAGAATAAGTTCAAGCAATTACTCCCTAAAATTAAAAAGAAGGAAGGGAGTGATCATCACTCCCTTTGTTCTTTAGTGCATATATATAAGCACATTCACAGCCTCTCGAGCTTTCGTATTCGTTTATGAAGCAATCATGCGCTTTTTTTCTCCCCTTATCTGTATTGTGTACCTGCGAAGCTTGGCAAGCAGGGTAATAACAACAGCGCGCCGTTCTCCCGCTGGCGTTGTCGAAGAAATATGAATGCACGGTACCGCGTATAACATATACGAACACCGTTGTTGCGCCTGCACACGAGCAAGAAACCTGCGCTCTTCTTGCTAAAGGTGGCGCGGCAGCGGGGAGTTATGTTCGTATCTGTGCGCGTGTGTGCATGAGCACAGAATTTCCCGCGACTTTTATACACGCTTTCTTTTTTTTTTTTTTTTCTTCTGCGCAGTGAGGCGCGCCGCTCGCTGGCGGCGAGGCATTGTATACCCCGCAAACGCACAGCGGCGCCAACATTCCTGAAGGGACTCGCATTAATTAAACGCTATTGACGCATTCCGTGCGTTGATGCGGCAACCTCCCCCCCCCCCCCCCCCCGCCCCCTTTCCTTTTAGCATTCCTCGCATGGCCGACGTTAGTTATTATTCCCGTATCGTTCGTCTCAAATTTTTCCCGGAGACTGCACACGCGCAATAAAAAAAAAAGAAAATGTCGAAGCACGCGGAGTTCGTCGATATTGCGTCTTTTGTGAAGAAAGAGCAAACAGAATTGGGGAAGGAGGGAAGTTTCCGCGTTTAATTTTGTGTTTTTGGTGAAGCTGCGCCGTATATAAGCGGGGTGCTTCACGTAACTTGAACCAAGTATTTTAGAAAAGTGGTTAACCACAGCTGAATGAAACCAACGACACATGGTTTGCCGTCATGTGGCGCTGCCTTAAAGTATTCCTTATATTCCGCTTAATTAGCTAATTAACCAAGGTCAATTATCTAAGATTAAGACCATAAAGTGAATAGTAAACACTTTTGAATAATTTATTTCAGTTAATTAACTAATCAAGCGGAGTATAAAAATATTTTGTGGAGCGCCACATGACGGCATACCATATGTCGTTAGTTTCACCAAGCTGCAGTTAACCACCTTTTTTTTTTTGTTAATCCTTGGTTCAAGTTACGTGAAACACCCCGTATATATCTATCATCGCTGCAAATCAGGTGAGAATTAACTCGCGCGAGGACCTGTGTAGTTGTTGCACTTGAATGAATGAAACAACTTGCGACATTCCATCGCAGCGTATACCTGATCGCTCTGGGATGTCCTTGCAGCAAGCTGTGTAGTGCCTCCTATAGGTCTCATTATTTAAATCGTGAACTTTTGCTGCGAGAGTGCATGGGAGCAGACGCTGAAGAACAGCTGAACGAGACGACACGACCGAAGTGGACGACACTAGGCGCCTTGCGAAGCACACAGGGCTACAATTACAATTAAGTTCGCTCTGGTCAGGCGTAATTCTTTTTTTAATATTACATGATGTTTAGGAGATGTTGGCATTGTTAAGAGGCCCCGGCTAGTCCTTTGCACATACATCAAATGAAGGCCACAGGACGAGAAAATTCGCATAAAGAAATGCACTCAAACTCAAATTCAGCTCGCATAAACAGTCAAACGCACTTCATGTTAAATTCAAGTCACATAAATAAGTGAACCACGCTCGGTCCTAAAGTCAAGTCACATAAAGCACTATAGACAGCTCGCAAGAAGTGCTGCATAAAAAAAAAAGGAAACGTGAACACAAGGTCCAGTCGCAAAGTTACACTAAGGTCAAGTCGGGGCACAGTATAAAACATAGAATAAGGTTACAGGTATGTGCAGTCTGTTTCACACTTAGGGGAAAACTCGGAGCGCATTGATAGGGGATCCGAGTTTTCCCCTAAGTGTGAAACCGACTGTACATAAAGGCAAGCCCAGGATGGAACAAAGTCACGGATTATTGGACCATCGTGGGATGCAACTCCGCGTGCATCTGCATATTCATTTAAGGCTAGACCTTTGTGGCCTGGCACCCACACTAAACGAACGAGACGTAAATGTCTTGGGAGGAAAGAATAGACAGTTTCTAATAAATCTGACGAATTGGACGTGGTTAGTGAAGAACAGACAGACAGACAATCGCTTAAAATTACGGCTGATAACAGAGTGGATGGTAATTTGCGTAACGCTAAGACAATTGCCAATAATTCCGCCTGAAAGATAGGCGTGAGGTCAGATAGACGAATGAAAAAAAAAAACAATTTATATATGATGACACAATGTCAACACCTGCCTTCTCTTCACAGACGGAAACATCGGCTGCTATCACGGTCTTTGTATCCAGATGTGTAAAGTGGTCTTCCGAAATACTATTCAGATATTGATAGGGAAAATATAGCATTGCTTGGGAAAATGTCATCAATTTCAATTTTAAGGACTGAAGCGGAGGAATTTAGTAAGCCAACCTCGCATAGGTAAACATTTAATGGATTCAATAGTTTTTGTACGAAAACAACTTGAGGGCAACGTAAGCGAGACCACTGATGCATGGTTAAAAAATGAGGCCGGCTCAATAATGAAAACATATTGTGGCCTCCTCTGTGGAGATGCATATATCTTTAGGAAAGTTTGTCCAGTTAGGATTTGAAACCGTACGAGAAGACAGGCGTGCTTCTTGATATAAGATATCGTTCGCGACAAATTTAGGAAGCCCAAGACGTAAACGTAATCCCCCTCGTTCTATTAGAACCAGAGGCCGAATTTTGTAAGAAGGTCCGCCAGAAAACAAAACGTAACCGAACTCTTTTATCGGGCGAAGGTAAGTACATACAATAAATCATAACGAGGGCGTGCCGACGTAATCCTTTTCGATTGCTGCTAAGTCTACCAGTAATCCTAGTGCGCGTGCTCCCTTTGAGGTAATGTGCTCTATATATGCGGACTCCAATTAAGCTTTTCGTTGTACAGAACACCCAAATATTTAAGTGAATTCACCTGCGGGATACTCTCTTGTCGATAAAGAATCGAAATTTGCACAGGAACGCTTGGAGGAAAAATTAGGATGGCGCTTTTTCTGATATTAGGAGAGAGGCTAATGCCATCAAGCCACAATTCGAGGCTACTCATATAGGGCTCTAGTGTTTGGCACGATCCGTGTAAATCTAGCGATGCAGAACAAAATGCGATGTCGTCGGCGTGTACGTACACATGCACATCTTGTTGCAAAGGTATCGAACTCAGTAAAACATTCAACAGCAATGGCGATAAAGCTGAAGCCTGGGGTTCGCCTCTTGGCTGTTTATACGTTAATGAAGCCAATCCGTGTTAAGAGCAAAGAAATTCCCTGCTGTTTAAAAATTCATGAACCCACGCGACAAAATAATGTGGCAGATCAAACTTTTCCGAAGTTTGTAGTCACGCTGATTTCTCTCTCTCTCTCTTCTCTCTCCCTCTCTCCTATTTCCGTTGAGTTTGGCGTGAGTAAATGTACGTGTGGTATGCATGACGTCACTAAATGTGCACGTGTTTGTGGTCATAGACCAGATACCGTGTGTGTGGGTTTTTTTTTTCGTTTCTTTTTTCTTCTTCGTTACAGAGACATTGTATAAATTGAGCTCTGTGTGCTTGCAATCGCACTCTTGAGGAAGACTGGACCCCGGCCGAAACGTCGAACTTAAATGTTTGATGTTTTTCTACGTGCCCCTGCACTACATTCAATTTATTAAACACCGGATCCAAAGAAATACTTCCTTCATATATATATATATATTCCCTACTGAATTACGCAATGAAACAAAAAAACGGCATCTAAATATTCTCAGTGCAAGACATATGCGCCTTCAAGCATAAAACTCCTTTATTCAAGCGAAGCTTTCCGTGCTTTCTTCATCGGGGTGTGGCGGGGCTGCCGGGTCGGTTTCTCTAACTTGGGCCGATCCCGGGAGACAGTATGATCCGCGGCCGCGTGGATCACGTGGTTCACGCGGTGGTAGTCTTCTGTGTCTCGCCAGGTAAGCAAGTAATCGCTATCCTGCAAAACACGCTGCGGAAGATGAGCAGTTTTATAGCATTTAACTAACCGCTACACGAAAGCTTCGCGTCGCATAGCTTCCAACAGATACGTTGGATATGCATAACTTTTTTTTCTGTCTTTATCTTCCTTAACGAACGGGTATCACTCGATGACATTCCCCTGTAATGGTGGCTGCTTGTCTTTTGATTTAAGAGGAGTGCTGCGGGATTGTCACGGCGCAAACGTGGCTTAAATGGCTTAAATGTTCGCCACCTGCTTTACTCGGAAAACTGCAGGCTTGGGTAGAGCAGCCGGAATGCGTGCACCGCGATGGAACGTCTCTGGAATTCCGTCGGTTTTGCCCTGACGAATTTTTCGCCTTTTCATCGCTTTCTTCAGACGCACACTTTACCCTTTTCTTCTTGCCATCGTTTATTTTTGTTTATGCTGAGCAAGCCCCCTCAAGTACAATCTGCGTACGCTGCCTGATCTTTAGCCAATACTCCTTCACGGAATTCTGCAAGTTGTTCAGAGGTCGGTATCGGCTAAAGATCAGGCAGCGTCCCCAAATTCCTCGACGGAATTCTACAAGTTGTTTAATGGTCGGTATCTGCGACGATAACAGTGACGACAACCGCACTGCTTTCTCATTCATTCATTCATTCATTCATTCATTCATTCATTCATTCATTCATTCATTCATTCATTCATTCATTCATTCATTCATTCATTCATACTTTCTTTTTTCTTGCTTACTTGCCTGCTTTCTTTCTTTCTTTCTTTCTTTCTTTCTTTCTTTCTTTCTTTCTTTCTTTCTTTCTTTCTTTCTTTCTTTCTTTCTTACTGTCTGCGGGTATTGACTCATTAGGATTGCAAATTGGCCAAGTTGGTAGCGATCCATCTACAACGCTTTCGCTAGTACTGTTGAATCAAGGTATTGCCTGCTATCTGGTCTCCCTCGTGGACATATGAAACGTTTTGAACCGACAACGATAGTAATAAAAGCGGCATCAGCAACGACTGCAACCTCAACAACTGCAACAAAACAACGACGACGCCAAGAACAAAAACAAAACGAGTGGAAACTTTCCTAAAGATCTATGCGTCTCCGCAGAGGAGGTCACAATATGTTTTCATTATTGAGTCGGCCTCATTTTTTTAACCATCAATTGTCTCGCTTACGTTGCGCTCTAGTTGTTTTTGTACCAAAACTATTGGACCCATTAAATGTTAACCTATGCGAGGTGATCTTACTAGAATCACCGCCCAAGCACTCCGTACAGATGGTTAACCAGCGAAGCTGAAACGTGCGGCCCCGGTGTTTATTACTGGGTTAATCCTGACGGTTCATTAAAGTCTTTCTCAATTATTGGTTACGTCTTTGTGTTTCTTAATGAGATTACACAGACGTTCGGATGCGACGGTGAGAACGATGTCGCTCACGGCATGCCCGCAGTCCGCCGTTGTCACTTGCGTTCGATGTCTCGAGTTTGCTCGGTGGCGTGGTTCGCAGCATCCGCCCGCCATTGCCGCTTGTGATTCTTCGAAATTTAATCGCTTCAAAATAAAATCTGTCCGTCACGTAAGACAATGAATGACTCATACCCTAAGCCCAAACCGCATGAGAGCGATTTTCTGCGCGACGGTGACGAGCGACGGCTTCAAGCGACGAAATGGGCCGTCGCGCGAACAGATCGCTTGTTCTTGTCGCTCGATCGCCCAGTTATGAAAATCTAGAATTTGTCGCTCGTCGCCCGGAAGTGCTATGAGCGAATAGCCAATAGCGCGAAGCCGGAATAGATGTACATCAGTCAAGTACTACCGATTGTCGCACGGAACCAGCGAACAAATAAATTTTGATACGTGCAAGGATAAGAACCTAATGCAAGACGTTTAGAAATATTTATGCTGCTCTTTACAGCAAAACACATCAACTTAAATTAATAAAGCACGCGTCACGCCAGTTTCAGCGCATATTTGCTGCCCTCATACCGGCAGCACCGGGGAGATATCGCTCGAAGTCGTCGCTCGCGTGCGGTACGACATGTAGGCGACGAGCGAACGCGACAGCCATCTCCATCGCGTCGCTCGTCGCTGTCGCGCGCAAGATCGCGTGCATGCGGTTTATACTTTAAGCAATGGCTCATACCTCCGTAAACGTGGCCTCCCCATTACGACGACAGAAGAAAAGTGAAATTCTACGCTGGAATGATGAGCGGCAACGGAGCCGGCTGTGGAAGACGACGACGACGACGAACGCGGGAGCAGTGGCATGAGCGCGTTCGGTTCCGCCGAGGGGCGCGCCAACGAGCCAGCTGTCGAAGAAGACCACAACGCTCGAGCCCTTGCTGATAATGATAGTTTTCGGCGTACAGGCGACAGACGGACGAATCGGCTAGCCACATGCAGCTTCGCTGTAAATGTACAGAACACACTGAATAACATGCCAACCAGAACTCATTTATGTTATTCCACCGGACTCCATGTATATGTTTTAAGTGTATGACTCCGGCTAAACGAAACTTGCTTAAGCGAAACTGCCGGATAAACCGAACGTAGGCGACGGTTTTAGCTAGCCACCCATAATTACATATTTGCTGCACATAATACATCAAATAACGCATGATACACAATTACACAATATCCGCACAGTAATTACAATGTTTGACTAAATAGAACTGGTTCGTATCAAAATATAACAGCGCGGTGTGCTGGCTCAGTCGTTATGGCGTTCTGAGCCTGAGCACGATGTCGTTCGTTCGATTCCCGATGCGAGCGGAATTCAAGAACGGTCGTGCGTACCGAGCTTTGGCTGATTAATTCGTTCAATCAATCAATTAATCAATCAACCAATCGATCGATCAATCAATCATTCAACTAACACGGACATTGACTGTTACAGCACTGCTTACAAAAGAGTATAGCATTGCGACATTCGTGTTATGAATGGTAACACACAAACTGGCAGGTATTCAGGCAATTGATAACCCCGTTGTAAAATTTTTTTTAATTCCTCTGTGACATCCTGTTTGTCAGCTTATTAGTGTGTGTCATCCGTTGCAGGCAGCGATGGCAACCGCGACTAGGGCTGGATTTTTTCCGCAATGCTGCTTCGACCACGACGACTGTACGCTCATTTCCGGTTCACCCATTCGCTTATTTACTGATCTAATTTTTTCCCATAGAGATACGCCGAGAAAATTGACGCGCAGCGCTATCGTATCACATCTTGCCCACGGTTGATATTAACTAAGCCGGATACTTTAGAAGAAAAAAAAACGAAATATTTTAAGATTTTATTTCCTGTTCTTCGCTTAAACGAAAACTTCGGTTAAAGAGAACACGTCTGTCATTCTCCTTCGAGGTGGTTTCTTTTATTATTGTTTTTTCTGTTTTTTTTTTTTCAAGCCTGGTCTACCGTTTTTACTGAATTCGCGGGCGCTGGCGAGGCACTGGAAAAGTTCGCCGTTGCTCCGCATTTAGAACCAGCTGCGCCCGCGGCGTGACCCTGCCCGCCCGCTCGCTCGGCCCGCTCGCTCGCTCTGCACTCGAAGCAAACGAGACGTTTTGGTCGTTCCCTTAAGAGTCAGGAACGCGTGTGTATACACGTGGTCTCGTACGCGTGGCTTTCTCGTATGAGCTTCTATTGTGGCCTCGACTTCTTTGAATTCGCGAATGCATCTAGAAACGGCGCCATGTCCGTGAGCTGTTTATGCGGACCGCAGTGCCGAGTCCTTCGGTGGTGGCGGTTGGGGGGCGGGCGTATAGGGGAGGGGACGGGGGGTCAGCTTGCAAGCCAATGTACACGTACACGCAGTTCGCGGTTATGCAAATGCGTGTTTACTCGGGGAAATGCCTGATCGACAGAAGTGGCGGTGCGCGCGAGGGCGCTCGCTTCGGCTCAAGCATCGCGAGTCATCGATCGGCGGACTCCCACGCGTGGTCTCTTTATACACGTGGCTATAGCGCAAACTGCTTGAGCGGTGGGTATTCCTGGCTTTGTGATAACTGCACATTAGACGAAATGGAAGCGAGCCGAAGGAGGTTTACGTTTTATTTTCTCGATTTCGGCGAGATAAAGCGTACCGCGCGTGCGCGCTTGAACGGGTGGTGTTGAGTCCGTGGCGTATAAACGTCTTTACTTGGATTCAAATATTGGCCTCCGGGCATAAGGGTTATTCTCCAACTCCTGCATCATGCATGGCGAATTATTGGACAAACACTTAATGAAAATGCGGTACGATTTCGCACCGGGCGCAAATACAAATATATATCGATCAAGCGCGCGGGCACGCGCGTCTTATTTTGGAACAGTTCACGGTCACTCCCAATTTCACAGCGTGAGGCCTCGAGTGAACTGACTGAGGACGAAAATCGATAGGTCTAAAATATGATCGAACAGTGAAAAAGAGACAGATATAGAGAAAATAATGAGAGAAAACTGCGGTACTTGTCCGAAAATCGAAGCGGTGTCCAAACCCTCGAACTCACCAATCCTGTACTTGTTATCCGATAGTGAAAAATTTGCGATTCGGGCACAAAAATTCCGAAAGCCCCAGCGATAAGCGGTCGAAGAAGACCTCGGTCGCCTACGCTTTACATAAAGAGGGAGCGACTTTGATCGGCGGTCAAGCGCTGCCATTTGGCTTCGCTGATCGTCGATCGATCCGATGGAGTGGTATACTATGTTACTCCGCAGGGTGCTGTGAATAGCGCTGGCCGATTGCTGCTGCATGTGGAGCTCACATACATACATGTAATTCGTTTTAGAAGAAAGCAACCAGTCGAACGGTATAACCAGACATAACGTCCCGGAGTCGCGATTGAGTAACAAACACCGTGTATGAAGAACTGATACCACGTGATTCGTTCGGCGTCCACCAGCGAGGCGTGTTTTAGAGGATAAAAATAAAACTTATTTTTAGATATTGCGTAAGAGGCTGGAAGCTATGCGTTTTTTGGTGGCCCCTCTGATAGTTTTTTTTTTTTCGATTGGACACCTTTTATACCGGGCTGTACTTGTCCTTTTATTTTCGCGCTTTTAGGTAATCAATTAATCAGTTTATTAAAAATAGGAGTTTGCACCAGGCATCTGCCCTTGGGCGATGAATGTCACCGGACGTTCATTTTGGCTACGTAGACTTATTACGCACGCCAAAATTGAAGTGCCGTAACGCTCTTGCCATTCGACTCCATCGGAATGCGGCCGCGCCGTAGCCAGGACCAGAGCTCGCGACCTCTTACTGATTAGTAGAATGCTGTAATCACTAAGCTACCGTGCTGGTTTGTTTGCGTGTTTCTTCAAAAGGAACGTCACGTAATGAAAGTAAAAGTTACCATCTACCTGAGTACAGCAGAATACATGCGGAAGAGATCCGCACAATTTCCTCGGGAAGAAACTTCGCAACTTAATAAAAATCCCTTCTGATCCGGGGAACGAAACAGAGACCACCGCCTGAACAGTGTATTCGCTGTTCCAGCTGGCCCAACCCGACGGCCAGCTTGTGGTAGCGTTTACTGAATTGTTTGTCCTTTTTTTTGAAAGCGATCTGCGATGGGAACAGTGTGCGCTGAGTGCTGATATCTTCGTGTGCGCTGTGTTCTCGCCGCTTAGTTCGCTTTGAAGCGAGAGGCAACACGAAGGTCAATACGCGCGCTCCTGCTGCCGCCGCGCTTCCTCACTCCAGCGTTTTTACAGCGAGTGTGCGCGGTCATCGAGAGAGATATGTGTTCATGTTTGCTAGCGCGCGCGTGGCACCATGCTTGTTAATTTAATTAGTAATGGAATGTTTACAAGTTTATACGGCCGATAAAACTACTCTCCTTACTTCGTATAGCTGTCTACTAATTTGCTATCGCGATCGATGCTTCGCCTTTCGGACGAAACTGCTACTTTTTATACTTCTAAGCACGCTTCGTTGTGCGGTTGCGAATTGCAGATTAAAAAAAGTCGCAGTTTCGCCCAAACGGCGAAGCATTGCTTGCGATAGCAAATTAGTAGACAAGCTATACGAAGTAAGGGATAGTAGTTTTATCGGCCGTGTAAAGTTGTAAATATTCGCTTACTAACTAAATAAACAAGCACGGTGGCACGCGCGCACAGTTAAACATGAACACTTCTCGCTCGATGACCACGGGAACTGTTAAAAACGATGGAATTAGAAAGCGCGCCAGCAGCGGCGGACAAATTGACCTTCGCGCTGTCTCGCGTCTCGCTTCAACGCGAACTAAACGTCGAAAGCACAGCGCATACGAAGCTACCGGCACTCGGCGCATGCACTTTTGCACTTAGTACCCATCGCAGATCGCTTTGAAGATGAGCCCCCCCCCCCCCCCCCCTCCGCGGCGCACACTTCGGCCACATAGCAGATCGCTTTCAAGATACGGTGCCCGCGCGGAAGCTCCGTCAGTAGCAGCCGCAAGAGCAGAAAGCACCCCCACCCCTACCGTCTCCGTCGCCTCCTCCCCGTGCCCCGCGAACGAACGAAGAGTGCGGGCAGCCGTGCTCCCTCAAGGGCTGCAGACGATAGCGCCAACCTTTCCCTTTCCACACGGACCACTTACTACTACGCGCTTCCGGCCACCTTCCTCTCTTGCGTGCGTGAGATTAAGCTGCGGTTGCCGGCTCACCCTCGCACGCTTTCACTCGCACACACAGCGTACGGCGCGCGGCGACGGTTTTATTGCCGTTGGACTTTATACGGAACCTCACGGCGACGGCGACGGACAAAAATGCGCTTGGAGTGTCCATATAATTGCTATCGCAATAAAGAAGTATATGTGTCCGCAAGATTCCTTTACATTATTTCTTTGTAGTACAGCAGAGACGACGTTGATTTGTGACGCTGTTTATTTTTGCTCCGACGCGATGTAAATTGGCTTCCAGCTGCAAAGTACATCGGGAGTACGTCATTATGAAATGTGGCCAGCCAAGAAACGGTAAGAACATCGCGTGATGTGCTTGCGCGTGGACGGTTTTTCGAGCTCGATATTATTTGGTTTGATTTGTAACGATTTTACTTCCGCAATAAATTGCCTCAAATGGCTTAAGCGTTACAGGCGTGTGCTAAAACCTTTACAGTAGGTATTCGGTGGCCCATTTCTTCGTTAGTACTCTCCTTGGAGGCGGCGACCCGTTCCTTCGTTGTTGCAGATGAATTCGGAGAGCTTGGACCCAAAGAGTGAGCCTGTGGCTTAGCCTATATAGCTCAGTTGCGGCTGCAAACTAACGCTATATATTCTATGCAGCATTTAGCTTATGTAACCCATCAAACGTATATACTATAATTATGTCACGCTGCTCCTAACGCTAGAAGTGCTGTGTATCGTAAATCTCGCACCAACCTTTCGTCAGACTAGTTTTGCTACTTGGCCTTGTCGGTGGTGGCGTTAGAGTTATAATACGTATACAGGGGGCTTCATTTTAGCTGCACCAAATTTTTAAGAACTGCCTGTGGGAGATACCACAGTTATAATCCTTGATCTAATAACTACCCGATGGGGCGGCAATTACTTCCACGAGAAATCAAAACTCCTAATTGAATAATCGGCATAATTACTCTAATTAATTTTTAATTAGTTATATTACGGCACATCTTTCATTCTACGAATCATAGCGCTCAGTTCGCTAGGGGTATTCACTTGGAACGAATTATCAGGACTGAACCAGTTTCGAGATATTAATTTTCAAAGTGTCCGACGAAATGTATGGGCGTTCCAGTTAACTTTTTGAGGAAAACGCAGTTTTATGCATTGAAGCACAAAGTTAACTGGAACGCCCATGCATTTAGTCGGACACTTTGAAAATTAATATCTCGAAACTAGTTCTGTCCTGAGAATTTGTTCCAAGTAGATACGCCTTGCGAACTCAGCGGCTATGATTCGTAGATTGAAAGATGTGCCGTAATATAATTAATTAAACGTCAATTAGCGTAATTATGTTATTATTCAATTAGGTTTTTTTTTATTTTTCGTGGAAGTAATGGCCGCCTCATAGAGTAGTTCAGATCAAGGATTATAATTGTGCTATCTGCCACAGGAAATTTTTTAAAATTTGGTACAGCTAAAATGAAACACCCTGTATAGCGTATTACAGAAGCATATATTAGCCGGCGTGCAGTCGAATAAGTCCTCGCTGACATGCAGTTTATTCAGCAAGATAATTCTTAAAAGGATAATTATTAAAGCTGTCAAGAATGTTTTCCCAGCCTCTTACTCTAACCTTTTCTCTGCCGTTGTCAGAGCGCCGCTAAATCATGAAAACTTCGCCAATCGTTCGCCCTCTTGCAGTGCATGTAACCGCCAGGCAAACCTCTACTGTTTTCATTGAAGACACTATCTCTCTCTCTCTCTCTCTCTCTCTCTCTCTCTCTCTCTGTACCTCTTTCTATCTCTACAAACCTCGCATGGCCACTGGCTTCATTCGTTTTGCCTTTCTTCTAAACGTCTGGTCCTGCAAGGGGCATTGAATGGGATGGTGATGGCGACTATGATGATGACGCTATTGTGATGACGCTATAGATGATGATTATCTTAGCCATGTACACGGAAAGCGATTTGTTTTCGCGGGATTGCATCCGGAACCGAGCAGCCAGCACGTAACGAAGGCCAGGTGCGGAGCGCAGCTGCCGCTGCGGCAGGTAGCCGCTCACCAGTTCGCAAAGTTCCGCCGACTCGTTCTGATACACGAAACATGTGCCCGAACGTGGCCCCGCGCTCGCCATTTCAGTGATTAGTCTCGCAAATTGGAACTACAGATAGCTGAGCAAGTTGGTAAAGGGATTCGTGATACGGAAAGGCATGCGTGCAAAGCACGTACGCGAGAAGAACCGGAAGGCCAGCAGAAACGCCGAAAGTTCGAAAAGTCTTCGAAGTTCTCACCCGACCTTGCAATCCCATGAGCTCTCCGCTCGATTCCTTTCCGGTCGTAAATGATGCGTCAACACTGCCGGGCTCGCGCGGGAGAGAGCCCGGTGGACATGAACCTGCGCAGCACTGAATATGGCGTCTGAGCGAAGTTGAGCGCTTGGAAGTGTGTGCTGGAGGGAGCATGCGGCAATGCAGCCTCAGAGAGTGGCGTCGTCTATACGCGCACATTTCGGAGGCGAGAGGAACCGATGCGCGCGTCGCAGACATAGCTGACATTGTCCAAGGTTTGTAAATTTGGACGTGACTGGTGTTCCACATAGTATTATCGATGAGCGAAACTAAGTGCTCTCTATACACATTGAAAAATAAAGATATGCATGCGTCAGCGATTCAATTCAAACTATATATTCAATACGCAAACTATATATATATATATATATATATATATATATATATATATATATATATATATGTGTGTGTGTGTGTGTGTGTGTGTGTGTGTGTGTGTGTGTGTGTGTGTGTGTGTGTGTGTGTGTGTGTGTGTGTGTGTGTGTGTGTGTGTGTGTGTGTGTGTGGAGAGAGAGAAAGAGAGATAAACAGAAATGAACTGCGTCTTTCATGATTCATCGTGAAGTAGCTGGCTGTAGAAGTTGCGTCCGCAAACGCATTCACGATGTGAGTCTCCCATGGCAGGGTTTCCCACATCCCTGCAGTGTCATTTAAAGCCTCCGTCTCTCCACTACAATGCATAGAGAGGCATCGTCCTGTACGATCGGGTAGCTCTTGGAACTAGTCGCTTGTAAATATCACGCAAGACATTCACGCTAACGACCTCTGCAGTTTCCCGCCTAACTGCACAAGCTCCCTGGCGCCGCGCACATGTGTGGCAGCAATCACGTATATAGCAGAAGGCGTGGAATACTAAATCATGCACGCCGTGATGTAAAAATAAGGAAGCACTTCATGCTTGCACCTGTTTTACTACTTCCGTAAACAGGACAAAATGACCTTTTGTTTTTTTCTTTTTTTTCTTTAACTCAAGCTTCCATATCCTTCATGCGTCGTGTTCATGGGGAACCAGCGCTGGCGTTTCAAGCTGACGCACAGCTCCCCCTTGCGGACATCGCACGCATTGTTTAGTCATACAGACAAAATAAAATGGCCAGCGGCGGTACAGTGATGTCCGCTAGAGTAAAGTGACGCGTAATGTTAATTTTATTAAAACCATGTCCATGGGCAAACGTTTATTACTAACGAGAGTTCCGATACAAGTCAAGTTTAGCTGCAGTGCATGGCTGCCGACGGCGCACAGCGAACGGCCGGCTCGGCCGTGCTCGTATCGCAGCTGGCGGCGCCCCAAATATCAGCATGTTTTCTTCTTTGTGTGAAATTATTGCGAGGAGAGGGTAAAGCGGCGACAACGGTAACAAACCTTTGCTGCTTGCGAGCGTCGGCTGTTCGTTCTGAAGCGCCGTCAGTTACAGATTCAAGTGAACCGGAAAATGCTTAGCGACGATATCGGTGGAGAGCGATCAGCGGCGGTGAGGCTGCCGGCGATCTGTCGCTGAATGGCCACGTCGCTGTGCCGTAGGGAGATCTCGCAGGGAGATCCTCTGTGTAACCGGCAGATCTCGCCGTTTGCCAGCGGGACCGCCGTCGGGCGTCGGTCCTCGAAATGCAAACGGCGTGCGGCGAGTTGCCGTGTCGCTAACGGGGACGCGCCTTCAATTCCGGCTCCGTAGACGCTATAAGTGACTCCAACTAAATCAACGTCACTTCTGCTTATGAAGGAACTGTCACTACTCGCGTATGGAATATGCAGAAATGGAACAAGTGATCACTAATTTGAATTTCGATGGCGTTTACCTTCTTTTCACTCGTAAATTGTATTTCGCTGAAACTCTGAAGCGCCATTGTCAGGTATCGTTTTCTCAATCTAGGAAGCAATTTACTGTATGCAATCGCCCTTTTCGAGTTACTTAGCATCAGGGAGCTCTTATATTGAGTCGATCCTTTGGAACTGTGCCGCGACACGATCGGCGGTATCCGCATGCAGTTGCTGGTGCATGGCTCTCGTGCAGTTTTCTGCGCAAAACACTGCCAGGGCGTTTTTCGCAAGTAAATTCGTGCTCGGGGATCGTAGCCTCTTCACGGTTTCCAATATCCGCACTAAGAGAAACGACAAATAAAAACAGGCCAACCTCGCTAAGGAGCGTCGTAAAACGTAACAAAAACGTGCTCCGTTCGGCCCCGCGTTCGTTTGGAAGACTAAAAAATTAGCGTAGCTTGCACTCGAGGCACAATGCTAAAGAGACAGCGGAGCTGATGGTCACCTAGCTAGTCCTGGCTTTTGCGCTAGGCTAAGCACTACCAAGTCATCCCCAGCATTTTCCAGAATTTATTGATTATTGATCGATTATCGATTAGCAGTTGATTGGCTATCGCAAGGTATTGGCCACGTATTTGGGCTAGACTGAGCACTACCAAGTCATCCCCTGCATTTTCCGGAATTTATTGATTATTGATCGATTATCCACTAGCTATTCATTGGTTATCGATTGGCTATCGATGACTGTCTAAGCTTAAGTAGTCCCAATCATGCTTTGCTAGACTTAGCCAGGTTCAGCTTCGCTAGTTCACAGGGGTATGTGCCATTGCGCTTGGACCCTTTCTGCACTGCCTCCAGGATCGGCCCACATTTTATGCTCGCGGTTGACACATTACACCCGGCTTAAACAGCTAATAAAGTTGCGGCGCTTACTCACAGCGCTGAGGGCCGTTTTTTCACGAGCGCCCTCTGGGCAGCGCTGGCTTCCCATAGCAGGCGTGAACATTTTTTGCCGCAATAATATACTCCACACCTTCAGCCGGCCCTAACAGAGTGTCATAGCTGTGTGCATCCTTTCCGGTCTTTAAAATGTCACACGGCCGTTGACCACAGGCAGGTCATTTTATTGATAGGGTTTAGAGAGAGAGAGGAAAAAAAGAATGGAGAAACTTAGGGAGGTTAATCAGAGTAACGTCAGGTTTGTTACCCAACACTGGGGGAAGGCAAACGGTAGAACAATAAGTAAGAAGGGGGCTGAGGTGAAGATGACACCCGATAGAGATTTATTGACCCTTTTCGCGGCGATCCCGTGGGCGCTGCCATATTTGATCACGTGGTGACGCGTCCATTGCTTGCCTCAACTGCCTCTGTTGCCTCCTTGTTTATATAATGGAAGTGTATGACGCCGGCGCGGCTTAGAAAACCTCTGTTTTCGGAGATATCGTAGACGGTGACTAGGTGGACGACACGAAGCTTTGATCACAGCTTCAGAGAACATGCAAAAGCGCTTTCGGAGCCGATTAAGCTATGTCCAAACGGCGCAAGCAGCGTATATGGTGCTTGTTCTAAAAGCGGGGCTAAATATGTGTTCCAAGCTATCCAAGCTTTCCGATTATGAATTCAGTCAGGATTAGTGTGTTTTACTCTTTGTTCTTTATTCGGCAAATATTTTGAAGCAGTGGCTTGTCAGTTTCTGATTCAGTGAAGTTCCTCGGTGCGGCCACTATCTGATTATTTTCTGCCTAATCGCTCGCGGGCGTGCTCAGTTACGACAGATTTGTTCTTGCTGCGCAGAAGGCTTGAAACGTAGCTGTTTTGTACATTGTAATACCTTGTAGCAAAGATATATTACAGCTAGTAACTCGCTTACTCTTGTGGACCGTCACGAAAAATTCAGCTTCGACCATTCGTGCGCCATATGTGTAATCCGTCATTTATTGTGCGTATACAGTGCGCATATATTCAAGTGTGCGCCCATTCACTTATTCTTGATACGTCGGCGATAGAGTGGGCGTAAGTTTTCCTGCCATTTGGGACAGATGTGTATAGATAACGTGCGCAAAACTTACTATGAGAGCAAGCAGCGCTACTCCCTTTCTCATTGTTTAACGAGTGGTACCTACTCTTGCCGACGTTCTAGGGATGAAGTCCTTTCTTTGAAGGTTAGCGATACAAGGCTGGCGGATGAGCAAATTTCTGTATCCTCGAGGAAAGCCGTACATCACGAAGTGCCGTTGGCACGTTCGGACAGTTGCAGCAGCGGTCCGCGAACTTGGCCACACAGATCCATTCTATTCTTTAACATGCCAGTCACTATTTTTGCAGGCAACTACTGCACACGTCTTCAATCCACATGATTCAATCTAGCATGATTAGAGCACAGTGTGTTAGCGAAAACTCGGTTGCATTTCCGACAGCTGATCGCACAGAAGCAAGGTAGAAACGGTAATGGTTTCGTATTCGTGTGCGGTCGCTGAGGAAAGGTATGGCGCGCCGCCGTGAGCGCCATCTCATTTCTGTAAAACAAACTGCTCCGCGAAAAGGGTCAATACTTACAAGAGCTCACACAGCGTGCTCAAAGACGATCGCATTAACCAGATGATAGAACAACAAAGAAAAAAAAAAGGAAGAAGACAGTGCAGCGTTTCAAGCGCTTCGGTATCTGACGAGCGCCAAGGTCTGTGTTCAGGTATCGCCGTCATTTCCCTCGGGTGGTCAGTCTAATAATTGGCTGACCGAGTAATTGGCTCTGGGAAATGTACTGAGGGGAAACTGGCATAGTAGGTGCTCAATGGTTCTTCGGAACAGTGGGCTGGGTTGGATTTGGTTCAACGTCTTGAAGCTGCACGCGTGGGCTGTGAGACACGCCGTATAATGCAGGTCTTCGGAATAATTTCGACCGCCCGTTGTTATTTTGAAGTCGCGCGACTGGCCGCTCGAGACACTTTGCGTGTATTCGCGGGCTTCTCTCACGCTCGGAAAAAAAACACCTTTATGTAGCACGTATTGAGCAACAGAAAGCTGTATCGGGAGTTTTTCATGTTGCTCTACAATTTTCTCATGTACATTGTTCATTCAATTATAATATTTGAGAAGTTTATAATTAATTAAGACTAATTATGTAATGAGGTGGAACGCAAAATAAATCTAAGTATCTCCAAGCGACGGCAAACAATATTACCTTGGTTCCGTTCAGTTACGTGGCATTTACATAATTTTAAACCTTGGCACATGATAGTTGGGACACCCTGTATAAGGAATCGGTACATGATGCGCAATGAAATAGATTAAGAAAGAGACAAAAACACATTACACACATAAGAAGACCACGAGTCCCCGCTGCAAGTCACATTGCACATGACCTTACACTAACCCCCCCCCCCCCAAAAAAAAGAAGAGTTTTGACGTTACGACGCATTTAAAAATGAATTATATATATATATATATATATATATATATATATATATATATATATATATATATCACGTGCTAATAAAACACACGCCTAACAGCACCGCTGCGCAGATCTACGACACAAGTTGGGGTGTTCAGAACTACAAACATTCAGAACTACAAAACATTCAGAACTACAAAATCGCAGGCGTGCACTTCGGTACAAGCAGAGGGGCATAACATTATTTATTGTTTACACGATAATCTACGACGCACTGCATGCGCAGGTGCTGCTTAAGTGCATTCGGAAAAACATCGCTAGCTGCTGTAGTAACTGCATTCGGCAGTTTGTTCCACTGGTTGACAGTACAGAGAGGAAAAAGAAAGCTTGACTTGTCAGCCAATGTGCGTGAAGTAAATCCTCTGGATTTCCTGTTTATTGTCAAGCCGCTGGGATACATAGGCCGGTGGTTTTAAATAGATGTGTGCAGTGATGCCAGTCTTACCACGTTCAATGTGATTGAGTAAACAGGTGCGCAGAAACATGCGACGCATTTCAAGAGTATCCCGAAACAATGATTTTTCTTTTTTTTTTTTAATGATGGCTCTCCCCCCGTGATCGAGAGTAGATGTAACCATGAAATGGCTACCGGCAAAGCAAATTATTTGGAGATGATACTAGCCACAATCTTAAAACGGGTATAGTGCATGTTCGCAAGGGCATACCACACCACACCACACAACCATCCCCGGCCCGCCGGACGCTGCCGGTCTCTTCACGCAGCGTCCTTACTTTCTGTAACACTAAACCCTGTGTATTTATTCCGCGGAATAATGGAGTTGAAAATACGGTACATCTTGAGTAGAGACACTATGACCTCAGTTGTAAGTTGTTTACAAGTGCTGCCGAGCGGTGAACGCGCTGTGGCAGACTGCCTGGAACGTGCGAGTACATTCTAGACAGGAACTGATGTCACTGGCCGATGAAGAATGCGGCCTGCGCCGACTGCAACCTGTTGTTGCGCATTAACAAAAGCACATTGTTTCGACAAAGCTACTTTGATGGGCTGCCGAAACTAAGCAGAATTTTTCGAACCGTCTAATAAATAATAAAAAAAAATTTTTTTGAGGTCATTCCTCCTGCGAAGGTGGATGACCAGGCGGAGCTGTAAACGTCGTGGTAAGAAAACTTCTGGTAAAGAGTTTATTGCATCACTCGTTGTCACTTAGTAACGACGGTCACAATGGCTTTGTGGTCGCTATGATATACACTGATCGGCATACTCGCAACTGTAGACACCTTCTTTGGTAATGTCAAATCGATGCACGCACGCCGCTGAGTGGTCGGTTGGGCCGGGTCGCTGTGACATCGCAAGCGAAATGTCTCCAACACGAAACGCGCAAACCGTTCCCTTTTCGGTCCCAACACATCCGCATTGAAATCACCGACAACAACCAGAGGACTTGTGTCATCGTAACAAAGCACGGTTGAGTGCGCTGCAATACGATAGCGCATGAGTGCAGTCGCGTGGTTTTATTTCATATTTCGCGGGCTTTCTAAAAAAAAAATCACCACGCAGCATTTACGTTGCCACAAATTGGATCGGTCGTTTCTGAATCCCCTCTACAACGAAACGAAACGTACTTGGCCCTAAATTGAATATTAAAAATTATGCATAAATGATCCTAGTTAATTGACTAATTGAGCGGAATATAAAAAAATAGGAGCGCTACATGACGGCAAACCATAAGTCGTTGGTTTCGTTCAGCTGTGGCTAACCACTTTTCTTAAATCCTTGGTTCAAGTTACGTGAAACACCCTGTATAATTGAGCGAAGGTTGCTTCAATATTATACTATTAAAGCAACCTAGGCTGTTACACATAGCTGGTAATTGTTCGACTTTTTTTATAAAGTGAACTGCCTTTAAGTAGCATCTTAAAGCAGGCGACGCTAGTAAGAGCATATGACGCAGATCCCAGAAGCGCCCATGCGTGAAGAACTCACTGCGGCGCTCCAGGCGCTTGTTCTCAGCGTACCGGGTTTTGCGTCATTTCCGGCAAGCGGTAATGTTGACGTATACCCTTTTTCTTCTTCTTCTTCTTCTTCTTCTTCTTCTTCTTCTTCTTCTTCTTCTTCTTCTTCTTCTTCTTCTTCTTCTTCTTCTTCTTCTGAGTTTCGGTATCAGAAACGTTGATTTTTGCGACCTTTTTTCGACGCATGCACTTTTACTTCAAGCGCAAATTTGTCACGAAGGTGGCTCTGTGCGTTTGCACCTTCATAAACACGGTCATTTGCACGGCCTGAAATTTCATCGCAGTTAAACTTCTTTTTCTTTTTTTTAACTCGTATTAATCGAAAGAAGGGATGCGAATAAGCACACTTTCGTGTAAGGGTATAGGTCACGGATTTTATAACAACTTAGCTTCATGATCTAAACTTCGTTTGGCTGAAAATTACCTTGCTCCTTTTGTTGAAGCTCTGTTTTAATCGATATATCCCTTATGTAAGGCATCTATCTCCTGTTGCTCTGTTATGGAACGGTCATGACTTCTTGCGCGTTCTTTTTGTACACTGGTGTTCCGTTTTCTCAATATCTCTTTCAAGGCGCATAAAGGGGAATAAAAAAAAAACCAAAAACGAACGAGGAATTTTAACTCTGTGCTAAACTTTCGAACTTTCTGTATAAAAGGACACTAAAAAGCAACAGTAAATGGGTTCATACTTGCATGGTGTTGCGTTTTACGGTAATGTATTGTTTGATCACTTTGTAACAGTTGTTAGTCGGTGATAAACGATCACTGGAACAAGATAAACAAGAACGTGTGTCAGTATTCTTTCAACATGCCGCCTTTATTTGCCTAACAAAGGCTGGTTACTGGAGGAAAAAGAAAATGAACACCAACGTTTCGTTCTTCAAATGTCTCGTGTTTCAGTTTCACGTTTCGTCACGCCCAAATCGCAGTACTAGTACGTTGGTGCGGCGACACACATTTCATCGCACTTGCACTTTCGCATATCCGGGCCGTTTTTGCGGAGGAAAATTTCGAAAAACTCCACAGCTCGAGTCATTGGCCCTTTTGGAATGCAGTGGATACATTGATCGGCGGTAAACAATTAAGTAGACCCCGAGCGGATGCTGTTAAAATAGTGTCAGGAAATCGGTGACGTGGATTGCTTCATTTGGTCCTGCCGGCGCTTCAATATCGAACGGAAAGCTCTACTTGACAACCAGCAAACAAGACAGACAGACAGACAAAGAACTTTTATTCAGGTCCTGAGGAACTGCGTTTGGACGCCCCCTTTCAGGGGGAGTCGGTAGCAGTCGCGGGCCGCTCCCACGCAGGGACCGGAAGACCGTGGCCCTCCGCCCTCTCGCAGGCCCTCTGGACAGCCCGAAGTTGAACCGAGAGGTCGCCGCTTTTAAGGGCTTGCTCCCAGACCTCTTCGTTGTTGAACTCTGTGTCGCGTAACGCAGGACATTGCCAGAGCATGTGAGCTAATGAGCAGTACGCCTCTCCGCAGTCCGGACATTGCGGTTCGATGTTGGGCGAGAAGTGACTAAATCTGCCCCTCGAAGGGAAAGACCCCGTTTGGAGCATCCTAAAGGCCGTCGATTGCGATCGAGTGAGTCTAGGGTGAGGAGGTGGAAAAGCCCTCCGCGAAAGATGATAATGAGTCAAGATCTCGTGGAAAGTGAGGAGCGAGTCCCTGTACCTCCCGGCGTCCCCGCCTTCGAATCCGCCGGCACCGCCGCGGTGAGCGAAACCTCGCGCACGGTCATGGGCAAATTCATTGGCGTTGGGAACATCGGGATGTACGTTGGCCCCCATGTGGGCCGGGAACCATTTTATAGTGTGAAACCCGGCAGCCCCCTCGCTGCCGAGGATGGCCGCTGCTTCCCGCGAGATCGAGCCCGAAGCGAAAGCCCTAGCTGCGGACCGCGAGTCCGTGAATATATTTGGACGCGACGGGTCCTTCATTGCTATAGCGATGGCCATTTGCTCAGCCACCGTTGCCGAAACATTTCGAACCGAGGCAGAACATAGGAGTTTGCCAGTATGGTCGACAGAAACCACTGCGAAGCAATCGGAACGCTCGTACTGGGCTGCATCGACAAAGGCTATCTGCAACCGATTTTAATAATGAACGGGCCCGAGCTATGCGGCGCCCTACATTGTATTGCGGGTGGACATTTCTTGGAAGTGGAGCTACCGTAAACCTCAATCAGCAAACAAGAGGATGCCCGAACGCGTGTGCGGGGCATGGCATATTCCCCGAAGGACCGAGGCCCTCTACTCACGCATCTACGCGACATTAAATTAATGGACATGAGGTAACGGATCCCGGAACAGCGGAAGAGACGAACAGACGGAGCAATTGCCGGCCCATACTGCAAGGCTAACAGCGCCTGTAATAAACACCGTAACCAATCAAACAAAATGTATGACTTCATGACCGGTGGGGAAATAAGGAGGTGGCGCTCGGCTAGAATATGAGTGAAGATAAGTGAGGATTGTCGCTTGCGGGCACTGCATTGCTCGAAGTGACTGGAGAGAGCCTCACCACGGGGAAGGGAGGGGGGGGGGGGGGGGGGGGTAGCTCGTCTCTTCGAAGAAGTGGTTTAGGGTATGTCTTTACTTCAGCGATAATAAAATCGTATCACTAATTTCCGGCTCCTATTCTTACTAACAGCCGTAACGTGCAATCGACATTGTAAAATTATATATAAAGAGAGCGTGTGCTTTCTTTCTCCGCTATTCTTTCCGTCTTTCCTTCCCCCTTACCCTTCTCCTAATGTAGGGTAGCAAACCATAAACTTGTCTTCCGGTTAACCTCCCTGCCTTTCCCATCTCATTTCTTTCTCTCTCAACTTTGTGAATTCGAGCCCGCATCCCTATAGTCTTCGCACTAACGTTTATCTCACATGACTGTCCAAGTTGCGGAAGAGCGTCCATGCGAACAAATGACCGTGGTGGCAGAGGACTGGACACCACTTCATTTTGATTCCATCTTTTTAAAAAGTAAATACGTGCATGCTTTACCAGCCTCAGCTCGTAGACATCGGGAGCTTGTTTACGAAGGCGGAGTCATCGCAGTGCGGAAGGGACATGTTGACCGTGGGAAAGCTCTCGAGCAAAACAACCACCCAAGGCCATGAAACGGCATGAGTGCGCTGTGGACGGGGGCTCGAAAACATGAACAAAAGCACGTAGACGACCAACATTTCAGAGAGTCACATCCGCGAGCTGCAGGCCAGGCACACGAACAGAACATATACTGTGGTCGTCCTGTTGGTGTCAGGAGATCGCGGAAATGAGGATTTATGAACCTTCTCTGTTGACTGCCTGTTCTATTGCGTGCTCGTTGTTTCCGACGGCGTGTGTGCGCGATTGCGTGCGTGCAGGAAAGGCAGTCTTTCTTCGTAAGATGTCTTCGTTTCGTTCCTGCTCGCCTTGTTTTTTGTCATACTTTCTATGACCCGCCGTGGTGGCGTTGTGGCTTCGACGTTGCGCTGCGAAGCCCAAGGGCGCGGGATCGAACCCCGGCCGCGGTGGCGGCATTTCCATGAGGGCGAAATGCAAAAATGTCCATGTACTGCGCACTGGAACGAACGAACCAACGAACGAAACTTCGTTCGTTCGTTCGTTCGTTCGTTCGTTCGTTCGTTCGTTCGTTCGTTCGTTCGTTCGTTCGTTCGTTCGTTCGTTCGTTCGTTCGTTCGTTCGTTCGTTCGTTCGTTCGTTCGTTCGTTCGTTCGTTCGTTCGTTCGTTCGTTCGTTCGTTCGTTCGTTCGTTCGTTCGTTCGTTCGTTCGTTCGTTCGTTCGTTCGTTCGCTCGCTCGCTCGCTCGCTCGCACCTTCTTTCCGTCCTTTAGGCTATTCGCTTGCATTGACAATAATCGTCGATGGTTTCCGCACAATGTTCTTTATCGGTAAACATGGACTACATTTTACGCTGAAGAACCCAAAGATTGCAGTTATCAAGTTTCGGGAACACTTATTACTGAGCCATAAGAGCGCATATGTGAGAAAATACCTGGAAATCCGCGACCTCACACGAACGCACCGGCTCTAGAGTTTGGGCGCGATATTAAAAAAAAAAAAAGAAACGAAACTTAGACCTTCATTTTCTTTTCTGTTAATCAACCAGTTTCAACGAAATGACGATAATCTAGTTTTGAAAGAATACTTCATCCTTTAAATTGATTTAGTGTCTCTCTTTAATATCCCTTGAACGCAACATAATCGGCGGTTTCGCGATGCGCTTGAGGAAAGCGAAGGCGTCGTTTCTCGGTGTGGCGTTCACGTTGTGCTTAGGCCCTGCGACATTTTTGTTCAACACCTGGTTCCTCGGTCAACACATTCTTGTTGCATTTCATGCTGCGCAGCTGCATCTGAGACATTTCCAGCACTTAGAAAAGAAAAAAAAAGAAAGAATCACCTTCGAAGAAAAGAACTCGTGTCTACGATGACTGTCCAAGTAATGCGAACAGCATTGTTTTGAGAAGAAAATGAATGTGTTGTGCACTGAATGGGTGACGTACAGATGGCGTGGCCCATGTAAACGTCTGCAACGGTGTTGCGAAGGAGAGTTTCCTCTGTGTCGGGTGGCAGACGCAGAATCTTGGGACGGGGGGAATCTTAATGCACAACGAAGTGGCGAGCACTATTGACTGGAAGCGGCACCGCAGTACGTGGACTCAATTCCAGGGGCCCTTCTGAATCCACACGCGCACAGGCAATACATCCTACAACCTAGGATGGACGAAGGGAAGTTTATTCAACCAATACAAGTAGGCGCTACAGGGAAATTCAAGAGGGCAAAATGCAAGCGTGCAAAACGTGCTACGTGTCTATGCCGCAAGCTACATAGTTTACTGAAACATAATACACGTGTCTAGCATTTTTAATAAATAAATAAATAAATAAATAAATAAATAAATAAATAAATAAATAAATAAATAAATAAATAAATAAATAAGAGAGAAAGAAAAAAAAACACCGACGATTACGATACTCCCTAATGCGAAATTTGAGCGCAGCTCGATACGTGTTTTCATTTCGCGATATATTGGCTGGCGCGGACAATCTGTCTCGTGCGGCACGTTGCAAACGGAGCGAAGTGTGGCGCAAGTGCCTCGCTAATCAGGAGATCGCGAGAGGCAACGCGTGGGCGCGATTCGCAGCAGCCGCCGCAGACTGCTCATGCAGCGCTTTGTTTCCATATATGGTATCGGTAGCGTCATTGGTGAATAGACGACGCGCGCTACTCTGGTGCCATCTCGTATAGCTATCGTCGCCGCAGAGCAAGTCTTGCGCAGCACGTTCTACGCTTTTTTTTCTCACGCTATCGCCATACCCTCCTCCTCCGCTTTCCGCCTCGTGCTCTCTTCGCTATCGCCGTCTTTCATCGGCGCTCTGATTCCGCTCTTCCATCCTTCGCTGTGCTCGTTCGCTCGGTTACGAGGGACGCCGGGGGACGACGCCCACGCTCGCCGCATGAACGGGCGCCTAAGAGCTACGCTCTAAAATGTTGTTTCTGTCAGGTCCTTCAGTACGACTGCCGGAAACTCGAGTTTTGTCGCACGCATTACGAAAAAAAAATGGTTTTGCCAGCGCCTTTAAAAGACACCGTTAGCTTCGAGTCCATCGACTAATTAGGCGAGGAGAATCGGCAATATACTGTGTAGAGCCGGGAGCGCTGCACGCTGGGGCTGTCGCCGTGCTTCACAGCCTGGCGCTGCAGCACTTCCAGATGACATATATTGTTCTTATCCTAACTGGGCGAACATGTCATTGTTCCTTTATCATCGGGATCAATCATTGTGTATGCTGAAATGAAGGATGTTATTTCAGCCGACCGACAGCAGCGATTCCTGCAGGTCTATGGGTTCTTTATTCAAAATGTTGTCAAATTTTCGACGTCATCGCGTTGTTTTCCAGAACGGCGACGCTCCCGTCAGTTCTGGGTGCTTCGCGAAAACGGTTAGACACAAGGAAGGAAAACTGGTTTGACAATGCCAAGAATGTTATTCACATTAACACAGCAAATACAACATGATATACGAAAGACGCTGTATAGCGCTGAATACATTTCAGAAGTCTAAGTAGCAAGCGGCCCGTTTTTCTAAAGTCCTTAAAGGTGACACAGCGGCAGAGTTCTAGGGGATCACTGATGATGATGATGGCGATTATTATGATGATGATGATAATTTTGGCATCATCTTTAACACGGGGCGGTGACAAATAGTCGCCTAGCCTCCTTGAATTAATCAGGTATGCTATCTAGCATTTTGTATACCTCTCCCTAATCTTTTTATTGCGATAGCAGTTATATGGACACTTCAACCGGATTTCTGCCGTTGGCGTCGCCGTCGCCGTGAGGTTCCGTATAAAGTCCAAGGGCGATAAAATCGTCGCCGCGCGCCGTATGCGCGAGCGAAAGTGCGCGGGGGACGCGCGCTATCATGGAGAGCGAATGCACGGCGGAAAGCAAACGCGACCGTCGCGCGAAAGGCCGTGGGGTATGGGAGGGAGGGAGGCGGGGCGACGCTGTGCTCCGGCACCAAAGGCGTATCTTGCAACCGGGCGCAAGGGGAACTTGGAAATCAATCTCTCACGCGAAAGCAAGAAAGCGGGAAGCCAGCGCGGGAGGGAGGGGGTAGGGCGCAGCTTCTACTCTGCCAACAACTGCGCTCGTACTTTGCAGGGCTGTGGCGGTCGCCCGCACCGTCTCTTATCTCCACACGGCTCTGAGCTTTGTATGCGCTGTGCATCCGCCGCTCAGTTTCCGTTGAAGCGATAGACTGCGCGAACCTTCGCCCGCTGCGGCGGCTGCGCTTGCTGCCAGCGTTTTGACAGTCGTTGTCTGCGGTCATTCAGTGTGATCTATTCATGTTTGCTTGTGCGCGCTGACACCACGCTTGTTAATTCAGTTAGTAAGCGAATGTGTCCAAGTTTAAGCATCCGATAAAACTACTTACCATACTCCGAATAGCTCTCTACTAATTTGTGTTATACGGTCCCACACCATGGGGATGAACGTCGCCTACGCTGGCTCTCCCAATTAAAAAAAAATCGCTTTACGTTACAAGGTGCACTTCTCACGCCTACGCTTTTCTCACGCCTGTTTATCACGCTCGGTTCTTAGAATCGGCGGTGACCATGAATCTCAGGGAGTTAATCAAAATTGTAGGCCCTAAATAATTGAGCCAGCATGAAAAGTTCGCTTGCTAGTTGCTTATGGTATTGCTGCCAGGCCCCCGTGCTTGACAGTATTAAGCGAAGAGATTATCCCTGAAGATATTGAGTGTTTGCTTTATCGAGGTCCCAAGGATGGCTCATAACCTTGTGTACCAGCAGCATGGTTATTTAGCAGTGGATCTACTTGTTGCTTGGAAGGCGCTTATTGAAACACGAAGCTGTAGTGCTTACTTGAAGCTGTGGGAATCTGCAGAAATATTTCTCAAAGCGAAAATTTGACGTCAGATGTACAGCCTACAATGCACAGTGGCTATTTTTGCTTTTCTTTTTTTTTTCACGAACAATTACTTTTGCCTGTTGTAGTCAGGCAAAGAAAGTGGTCTCGCGTAACCTTGCCTCGCGACTAGTATACTTTCGATGGTAGCTCAAGACATTTAAATCGGAAAGGCATTTCTATGGAGCTCAAGCTTATGGACGGACAAATCCTGTATACACATAACGCCGTAGTGTTTTGGAAGAATCTCGAGGGGATTTACCGTCGCATCAGAATTGCGCACGCTTCAAGCGTTCGGGCTAAGCGCGCCGGAGATGCGGATCAGTCAGCGACTGTAAGATTCCTCAAGGGTCCTTGTCTTGCCCTCTGCTTTTACGAGTGCTCGTATTTTCCGAATCACCTGCCGGTCGCCTTTTTTTTTATGTTATTGTTGTGCCCCTGCCTCGACGCGCATTTTTCTTACATTTCCGTCCTTGACGCGTCTCTTCGGCCGATGGCGTCCTTGGAAGGCGGCAGTGACGCAAGCAGGGTTGTATTGAACCCGAGACGGACGGAAGCCTCAGTGACGTCCGCTCGACGCATCTCTTAGATATTGCCTTATGCTCGATTTGTGTTCTATAGGGCGTTCAACTTGACGACGTCTTCTGCGTTCCACGAACAATGCTCAACTCTTCTTTTCTTCCGTGTATCTCACTCGCTTTCCTCTGTTTGTTAAGCGTTGAACGAGTTTCGGTGACGCGGAAGCGAAATGAATTCGTACGAAGCGCATGTCAACAAACTCAGCGAAGCATTAATCCCGATGTCGCCTCTTCCGCTTTGCTGAAGCGTGGGTTTCGAGCGTCTATATCGCGCCGTTGTTTACTCTTGCACCTTAATACTGGTGCAGCCTTGGTCGACGAGTCGCTCCCGGATGTTCTAGTGTGTCAGCGGCAACAGCAGTTTCATATATCGATGGCCGGCACACCTGAAAGAGCAACCGGAGAAGGCGGGGCTCGCCCCATACAGCGTATAGAGCATACGCCTCGACCTTCTCATACGGAACACGATGTCGCAGAAGAATCTAGTGGGCTAAAAGAAACACAGCAGAAATGAAAACGAGGTACTACACTGTAGGTATAACGGAATCAATTTTATCATAAGCAGCCTGAAATCGGAGAACGGTTCAGGAGTCGTGTGCATCGTAGGAAACAAACAAGACAAGAAGGCAGAGGGAAGCGATGTTCCTTATAATGAAAGCTGGAGAAGTTTGCCTGGCAACATAACGTTGTGTTTAGCGAGGTTGCCATGCAGCTTGAATTCAAGAATAATATCGTCAACGTCAGCGCAAATCCATGCGGCTCTTCAGGGAAGGATAACTGGAGTGATCACATCTTGACCAAATCGACGCAGCGGTGCACCTTGGAACTTTCTTTCATAAAAAAAAGAAGAAAGAAGTAGAGGAGGAGGAGGAGAAGAAAAGCGATTGGACATTGCACCGCCATACGCGCTGACGTCGACGTCTCTGTCATTGACGCGCTGACGCGTCTGTTCCCGGTCTAACACCACAAGGATAACAGCAGCACGTGCCTTCTTACACGGTTGCTCTAGCTGTCGTCATTCTTTGTGTTCTTGTTCTCGCGAGCTCCCGTGGCACGATCCCAACTGGAGCACTGGCCAAGAAACGAATGGTTAATCACCTACGTTCTTTTTTTTTTTTTTAGTCTGCTTGTGGTTTTTCTTTTTTTCAATCACTTCTTGCCCGCGTAGTCGCGCATTTATTGCGGAATGGCTGCATACACCAGTAACATTTACTATACTGCCTCCGACATGCACTCGTGCGCGACGCCAATCTTTCGGGTTGCCGAACGCGTTGCTACACGTGACGCATATGTTTTCTCCGTCCAACAAAGAAAGGAAGGGGGAGGGCGCTCCATTGCTCCGTGCATGCACTCATTTCATAGAACTACGGACAAGTCGCAACACACAACGCTTTGGCAGAGCACCAAGACAGCCTATGCACACTTTCCGCTTCATGTATACATACACCTCTAAGATTTTCATGCCCTTTTGCTCAATTGAAGACTTTTCTCTTCTAACGTGGACTTTCGTGGACAACTCTTATTTGTACCCTTATGTCTGTACCTTCCTACTACTTCATTTTCTTTTCTTTTTTATCAAGTTTCTCTCTTCAATTTGATGCTCGCTTTTCCAAACGACTTGATTTGGTGTCCGTTTCGTTATTACTTCAGTTAAAGGGTAGTTATAAGCTGGGCGTTACGCGGATTTAGTAAGCTTGCCGTATCCTGTTTATGCATTTGGTTAAAGGTTAGTTACTAACCTTTCTGTTTTGATTTCACCTATGGTGAACCAGTGGTGACGACGGCATGAATTAAAGAGCAAGTGGATGCATAGCAGATATTCTAGTTAAAATTAGGAGGGAGAGGTGCATGACTTGGGCGGGTGATGCATTGCGGTGGTGTTTATTAGGGCAACAGAATCAGTGCCGAGAGACGTGAAACTCTGTCGAGGATGGCAGATAACTAGGTGGCGTGATGAGATTAGCAAATTTTCAGGCAAATATAATGGAGTTAGCCGACGCAAGACGGGGGTAATTGGAGGCCGCTGAACAGGTGATTTGCACTCAGCTTCCATCTACTTCCGGTGAATTAACAGTGATCTCCTCTTGAGTTCACATTGACAGTGATCTCCTTGAGTTCACATTGACGCCTACCCCATATCGCTTGTGGTTGTCATATTTGCCTCAAAAAGTGTCCACAGTGGGAGAATAAGCGTTTCGTGCTTAAAGCGCACTTTGATCAACCATGGGACGTGCTTTAAAGAGACCAGTAGATAACGAATACTTGCGATCGCGCCTCATCGTCCAGTGCAAGGAGTGAATTATTTCAAGAAAAAAAAACTTTTGCCTCGATATGATCGAGCAGAGATGGGGCATCAAGTTGAAAACACAGCTAAACGTATCAGTGAAGCATTGGGATATACTACACTTGGAGTTCTCAACCCGCGTGGGCAGCTTTTCTTTCTTTCCTCTTCCGATAATTTGTAAATAACCCTCAACTTCAAGTAGAAGTCGTCTAGATAGCGACACGTTGTACAAAGTTGTATAAACAGTGTAGGTTGTATGCATATAGTATGTAGGCAGTTTAGTGATATTGTGGGAAAGTTTATCATTTGACTTTTTTTTTTTTATTGGATTGTATCATTTCACTGTGTTGCACCATTGTAAAACACCTTTGTTTCGGCCTACACTCCTGTGGAGGCGAAACATGGAGGGTAGCAAAAAAAATAGAAATGTAGCTAAAGACCGCGCATGACTCATGAAAAGAAAAAAGAAAAACGACGTGCGTAAAGTTAGGAGATAGAAAGCCGGCAGTATGGATAAAAGATAAAACGCGAGGAGACTATATGTCAGTTGAGACGAAAAGTAACAGGTTTAGTTGGGCAGGTCGCCTAATGCACGATGTGACAGGATAAGCGATAAGGTGAGGGAAGCGAACTCGATGGCTGCAGTGGTGAAGCGGCCATCATCTCTCGAATGCAAGTTAAAGGCTCAAAAATGGGTTTGCGGTGTCCGTCTACCCTTTCCGTAATGGCGTCGTCCTCAGGCCACCGCTTCAGCTTCACCCGCGCCATCTGGTGAGGAAAAGAAAAGCATTGACCACCACAGGGAATGGAACTCTGCCCCTGCGGCAATGCGATGTTGGGAGGAGCCAGAAGTGTTGACACAGGGTTACTTGTGCGGCATTCTGCGCGCAACACGGACTCGCCGAGGTTGGTGGCGTCGGTGCATGTATGTATACATACTTCGGAGGCCGCGGCGGACGATATCTTTAGCGAACGAAGACGAAGTCGTGCTCATTGCAAAAAAAAAAAAAAGAAGGCTTGTTCTCGCCCGATTTTATGACCTATCTCCCGTAGTGGGTTGAGGTTTATCATTTATAGGTAAGACCAACCAACCAACCAACCAACTTGTTCTTGAGAATATGGCGGTCTGAGAAACTGCACGCTGCTATCGCAGTGAATGAGCGCAGTGCCGGAGGAATGACTGACGTCGGCTGATTATTAGGCGTAAATGTGGGTTCGGTTCACTACAGGCCTGTAGTAATTATAAATCACTAGGAGAGAGAGCACTTCGCATTGCCCCGTCGGTGGACTTAAAAATAAGCTGATGATGACGACAGTCGGACTTCAAAATCAACCGGCTCGCGCTTCTGGGTGCGTTAATTTTCTCGATGTCCTTGTTCCGTTGGCACTGGCTCCCCTCATTTTACCTCACGCTTCCGGGTCACCTGGGCCGGGCCACTGCCGCAATGCTGCATGCGCGCGGAGAGCAAATTGCACTTTGGCGAGCAGCGCCGCGTGCTATACCTCCTCTGAGGCCACGGTTACAAGTTTCCGCCCGATGCGCACCGCGAGCGCCGCTTGCTCAAGCGCTGGTTTCTCGCGGGAGGCCAGGACCACGGGTCTCTGCCAGAAAATTGCGCAAGGATGTGCTTGTGGGGGAGTGAAACCGCGTGTGCAGACTGCTTTTTCTTTTTTGTCGATGCTTTCTTTTGCCCCATTTCTGGCAAGGACACTCGTTGGGGTTGTCGACAGCGCCCTGACTCTTCTCGTCTCGTAACGTCACTGGGGCTCGAGTCTTGTCTTGCTCGACGGTAGCTTAGCTGCGGCAACTGCGTGCGCGTTCGAAGAAGCTTGCGAAGACGCTTCGATTGCCGGCGCCAAGTGGTTTGCGCAGCCTGAGAATGTTGCGCAGGGCAGAGCGGTGGGTCTCCTTGACAACTCCGCGGGCACAGCCAAGAAACAGAGGCAGGCCGGCTGGCCTTGAACGATTTGGTAATTCACTGGGGGGCTTCCCCGGAAGCGCGTATGACAACTCCAAACATGCAATAGATGTAACACGTGCTATATGCACCTCTGGAATGTATACGCACTAAAGAGCTGCGAATTTTTAAAATGATTCACAATAACTAAACAAGCCTATATTGATGGACAATGGAATAATAAGGCAGCTCACACTTAAGTGCGAGTTTAAAAAATGTCGCAGTTTCACCCGAAAGGCGAAGCATCAATTGTGATAGCAAATTAGTAGAGAGCTATACGGAGTAAGGATAGTAGTTTTATCAGCTGAATAAACTTGGACATGTAGCAGAACCAGCAACACGCAGAACTGTTGTCGATGCTGTCGGCGTTTTGCCCGCGTTCGCACCGAACGCGCGCGGCATTAGTAGCTGTTGCCGGTGCCTCTGGCGGCGGCTCGGAGGTTTTCGACGAGATCAAAATGGGACACTCGTCGAGCAGTGTCGGAAGTCTTTACCACCTTCTCGCCTCGCAACGTTTTTATCTAAATACGCATTTGGTGCCGCAGCTAAACGTCGCCTCCCCTCCCTCCCTCCCTCCCTCCCTCCCGTCCCCCCACGGCCTTTCGCGCGACGGAAGAAGTCGCGTTTGCTCTCCGCCGTGCGTTCGCTCCCCGTGAAAGCGTGCGTCCCTCGCGCGCTTTCACTCGCACATACAGCATACGGTGCGCGGCGACGATTTCATCGCCGTTGTACTTTATAAGGAACCTCAAGGCGACGGCAGAAATCCGCGTGGAGTGTCCATATAATTGATATCGCAATAAAAAGATGAGGAGCTGCGGCTCGTCACGGGAACGTGTTGCGTACTTCCGCTCAGGTTTGAGAGCAGGCTGGAATGAAGGTTCGCTTGCGGATGCTAGTCGATCCCGAAGTAGAAAGTGCGAACGTTGGCAGTGAATCTCGCCTTCAGCCAGCCTGGCAGCGTGATATTTTAACTTCTACCATCTCCTCCTATAAAATGTCGCAGTTTCACCCGAAAGGCGAAGCATCAATTGCGATAGCCAATTAGTAGAGAGCTATACGGACTAGGGATAGTAGTTTTATCAGCTGTATAAACTTGGACATGCAGCAGCACCAGCAACGCGCAGAACTGTTGTCGACGCCCTCGGCATTTTTCCCGCGTTCGCACCGAACGCGCACGGCGTTGGTGACTGTTGCCAGTGCGTCTGGGGGCGGCACGGAGGTTTTCGACGAGATCAGAACGGGGCACTCGTCGAGCAGCGTCGTAAGTGTGTGCGAGTGAAAGCACGCGTCTCTCGCGCGCCTTCGGTGCGCGGGGACGCGTACCGCTTGGAGTGTCCAGATAATTGCTATCGCAATAAAAGAAAGTTGTTCCCCAAGTCAGAACGTATGCACGCTGTCGCTACTCCGAAGCAAAGTCAGCAGCTAAACACACGTACTGCACACAGTGCTCTCCTTGTAAGTGGCTGATGAAAGCCACGGTTCAGATCACCAAAAGCCAGTAGAGCAAGGGCTCGATCTCAAGCGCTTTCTCATTGTAATATCGCAGTGTTCTCCGCAAAACGCAATGGGATGCGCGGCGCGGAGCATTTCGTTCTGGTCTGCCGGCGATATGTAGCGTGGAGAAGGACGGAACCTCGGTGGCGTGCCAAGATAAGGGCTAAACTATCCGTGCATACAAGGCCACGCACATTACGCAGACACGCGCACACTAAACCGTCGACTATATGACGGATAGTTCCAAAAGGTGACAGATATATGTGCATATTTATGCAGCTGAAAGAGAGGGGGGCGATTTCATTTTCATAAATCGTTTATGGTTATTAGCGATGTAAAAAGTAAAAACCTGACGTATGCAGAACTCGATTTGGCCTGACGCACTGCTCGAGAGACGACGGCAGCTTGGTAGAGGGGGTACGCGAACACGAAATTGTAAAGAAGCTGTCGGCTCACTAACTAGCAGGTGTGTAAACTACGAATTTCACAGGTGTATGCATATAGACAGTCACATAGCTATACGTGCTATGCTGCAGAGTTCAATTAAGCATACACACGATGAAAGGGTCGAGGTTCGCGCGTGGCGAATCCATGGCACAAGGCCGCTGTCGTTCATAGAACTTCTTTGAAAAAAAGCTTGGATAAACGGCGACTATGTCACAGATATGACGGCGACTGATTCATCACACACATTGCACTGAGGCGAACGCGTCAATTGCAGCGTGAATGTGCGTGTGAATGTAGCTATAGGCAACATAAACAGCAAAGCTCCATACTTGTTTGCAAAATGAAACAAGCGCAAGCCAGTGCAGCAACAAAAACCAACTTTTTTTCCCCTTTTCTACCTGTTGGAGAAAACAGAATAAGCCGTATGGCAAACCGTGCTACTCAAAGATAATCCTAAATGGATGGTGCAAGCACATTCTCAGTATAGTTTAATTGATCCTGTCGAATTACTACGTCACGACAAGAGCAATGTTTCAAGAACCGTTACAAAATTAATCTTGACAGTGTATAGCTTGTCTGTGCAATTCATATGAACTGTATCACTACTTGATGCTGGGCTAGTTTCATGCTTTTATGGACGTTTAGGACGCGAACATATATAAATTAGGACGTTCTTTGCTGTGTCTGTCAATCCTTCATAGTTCGCGTCCTATTCGTCGATAAAAGCATGTGGACCGCTTTCCCTTCCTGTGAGTTCTCTCTTTTGGCTAATTTAAAGCCTTTATACTTTTATAGACAAAATGCGTTAACTATAGCATGTTTTCTTTTGCGTAATGTCGTCCGCAGACTTACGAACTGGTGTTCCCAGGAAGTCTACAGACTTTCTGCAATATGACAACGACGGCGGCTAGAAGACGACACACGTGTGGCTTACTCGTTGATGGCCCGCAGAATCCGAGTTCTGAGTGGGGACAGTATGTACACGCAGGCTTCCCGACTTTCACTTCTTCTTGCGCAACGTTGTGATGATGATGACGATGATGATATTGGCTACATTCGGCGCCGTGCATCATTTTGGGCCGGAAAAGAGTTCCATCGCTGCTAAAAGTCAATTGGAGAAGAAATTAAGCAGCGAAACCATCGGAGCGTGATTGTCAATGTCAAGCGATAGCTTCCCAGTATACCTGCTGATACATGCTGTGCTGGGGATCCACTTATTAGTTTGCTCTACATAAGTGAATGTTATGAGGCGGGTGATTGCTCTGACGCTGCACTGCCTCCCTGATCGGGCCACCGCTACATAACCACAATTAAAACCCTCGCGAAGACGTACGTCGTGTACATAGCAAGTTTCAACGACTTTTACGCAGCCATCACAACTGCCGAAATATATGAACAAAATTCTGGCAATCTGTGACTTCGCACTGACGCACCTGCGCTGGAGTTCGGCGTGAAATCCAATAGATGGAACTCTTAGTTTCATTTTCTCTTTATAATACTCAACCTACTGCCGCGAAGTTAACGGATACAAAGTTCTGCAAGAATACTTTGTATCAATCTACTCTGATATAGTGTTTCTTAAAAAGTATAAGGATGGTATTTCGTGTATCCCAGGTGTATAATGTTCCGATTCATTTTAACCTAACATTGGTTAACTTAACCGAGGAAATATCACTGTCCTCCCTCCCGCCTCTCCGCTTCCTTCCGTCAGCGCAGCAGAGTCGACTGCTGGTCGAAGCTTTCCCGACGCTTCGGCACATAGGATCTGGCGCAGTGCTAGCTTTGTCGAGCGGGATTAAACCTTGTACGGCAGAGTGTTGGTGTCGTGACAGGTGGGTTTACTATAAGCTTCGCAATCTGCGCCCTTCCAGCGACACATGGTTGTATCGTCGCGAGTCCAACGATCAACAATGACCGTAAATCGCGGGCAGAGGACACAAAAACACCTTCCAAACTGTCCTAGAGTATTCCTGCGAGATTGCTACAAGTTCTTTTTTTTAAGTTACTTACTTAGAACAAAGTGCCAAATAAAAAAAATGAAAGCAGTCAGTGGTGTAAGGTTGGCGCTACATCGTTTAGCCAACCCTTGCTCCAGACGCTTCTTGTTTTCTTACTGCCAACGTGCTTAACTCGCGTGCCAACGTGGTTAGGATACCTGTGCCATGATATTAGACTGACTGTCAACGTGAATAATGGCTGCTGTCACTGGTCACAATACGAGTAGTGGCTGCTGATTGAGCACGCTAGAGAAAAGCGGCACTTACAGGGATGTACTGTACGGCGCAAGAAGCTCAACGCCATGAACGCGACAGGGTTAATCAAATTTGTGCGACCGTGGCGATGGCTTTTTTTGGGATAGCTCCCTGCATTACATGAAAGAATTGCTCTCCCTTCGCGACAATCGCATCGCGACCAAATTGTACCAGAAAAAAAATCCTTATATGTTATATCTGCGTGGAAATTTTATCTGCGAGCAGCTAGCGTTGGCTCTCTGTCCATCACCGCCCACTTATGTGTACCTCGTGCAACTGGTACGAGAATGTGGACGCTCTTTAGCTGACAAATATGCCTGTACCGTTATGCGCATGGTGTGCTACGAGTACAAGAGTGTGTACGCTCTTTAGCCAAGAGATATGCCTGCACCGTCATGTTGGTAACTGAAATGGCGAATATCACTTGAGCTACCAACACTGACTGTCATTTCAAATGTCAAAGCAATAAAGAAAAGCGACACGCCTAGAAATGCGATAAAGTGGCCGCCAGTGTGGTATGTTTAGTTAGCCAGAGGCACTGTGACTTCGCAATACCGCTCGTCCAGCTGTGAACTCGTACGCATATTTATTATCAGTAGTCTCTCTACGAGCAGACCGCAAAAGCGTATACTTTCGCTATCGTTAGCATCTAATTAACTGTAGAGTTTGAGGGTACGTTGAATCGAACAAACACCACTTGATTTGTGCCTTAAACGACGATCTCACAAAGTGGAAAATTACTGCTTTATTTAAAGAAATGTCTTCAGAACGTCACGTGTCAAAGGTCATGCACCTCGAAAAAGCAATGCCACAGCTTGTTTGTTTGTTTGTTTGTTTGTTTGTTGTTTGTTTGTTTGTTTGTTTGTTTGTTTGTTTGTTTGTTTGTTGTTTGTTTGTTTGTTTGTTTGTTTGTTTGTTTTGAAAAACAAGTTCTATAGGTTTACAACCTTCGTAAACCTGATAGAGTGTGAATGCACATTACTTCCTCATGTCGCCGTAAATAAAAGGGATAAAGAAACAAAATCAAATACACGTGAAGGTGTTTGTTTTGTTTTGTATTTATACTTAGAGTGCAATGCACCGGCTCACGACGCTGCAAAGGCATTGACTCTTCGGAGAAGACATTCACAGCACAGGAAGTTTGCTTTACCACGGGGTCTTAATGTGTCTATAATCTTTTTTTTTTTTTTGATAAACCATAAAGTTAAAGCCATAAACCATAAAACCATAAATCGAAAGGCAACCAGTTAAATCAATTTGTTTTGAGATATTTGTTATACCAGAACAGCATTTTACAACCAGACTTCGCTTCTGCTTTTCAGATGGGTTAAAAGCCGTAATAAGATAGATGTGCCGAGTACAGTAAACATGTAACACATACGCCTCAAATAAAATTCGGGTCTCGAGACTTTACGTGGGTTGTTGAAATCACGAGCTGTGCGCCAACAAAAAATGTTGTGATGGTGGGCGCGTTTATTTACGAGATGGGAGATGGTAGTTCAATGAAGACAATTCGAGGAGCCGCTCGTATTGGTGAGCAGAACCCCGTTGTCCCCTTCTCCAACCTTCTACTAGACCGTTTCAGTTTACCCTTCCCCGTTCAGAGACGATACCCACTGGGCGAGTCAGATGGGCGCGCGACGTGAGCCAGCTGTGTTGTTCGAGCGGCGACCACTTGTAAAACCAGAGATGACATACGTAACTTCGCTGAGGTGGTCAAGAAGGATGAATGGTCCGGAGTAGCGGGCGAAGGAAGAACTTATGGCACAAGCCGCGCTTGCGGAGCGGCATCCACAGCCACAATATCTCTCTTAACCACCGATAGCGCTTCTGAAACTTGCGCCTTTCCGCGTTTTCGCAACGGTTGAACTCCCGTCAAAGTAAAGCGCGACCAAACATACACGAGCTTCCCATCGTTATATCCCGCAATTAGCTACACCACTGTTCGCTATACCGAAGGTTCGACTCAATATAATACTTTTAGGATATTCTTTTTCTTTAACGACAGAGGGGTCAAATAAAGGACAGACTGATGCCGCATAGTGCGTAGATTGAGCACAGCTTTATGGCCCTATTTTGTTGCTGGAACTTGCGACGCTGTGTAGTATAGTTGGTTGTTATCGTCAATGTGCTCTCACAGATGTCGACTCGCTGATATGGCACCGGCTGATGTTGTTTCCCTCGTAAACGAGCGCAATATTGCCTTGCACGCGCACTTGGCATGAGGGAACAGATGCGGTCGTCAACTTGGACGATTTATTTGGCGAATTCTGCACATGTCGCAGTCGCAGGATGGGCAGGCAACAACACCGGACTTGTGCATGCGCAACGATGGCGACTGAGTCTGGTATAGCTCCAGCGACATATAAACCAGCATGCGACATATAGACCAGCAGTAGGCGAAACACTTGCACTCGTCGCGCAGTGTGTTTGGTTGGTGCGTTTGTAACTTATTTGCTGTGGCAGGAAGTTATAAAGCTCGAAATTAGATTATCTGCACGTGTCTGCACGTCATTTCCGATGGGCAGGCGTGATTGTGGTAAGGACCCCTCCTCACCCGCGGGTTACCCTCGCCACGTGGCGCAGGAACAACTAAAGTTTACCGACCGACGGATCGAACGCGTGCTCCTGTAGGCAACGTATACGCTTGGCAATTTGTCCGGGGTATTGTGCGGCACACAGGCTCTGAGAGGTTGGCTTCTGCGCATCTATTTGTGAGGTCACAGCGAACAATAGATGACGTTTAAAACATGGCGTCCATGACGTGTTTATGGCTCCTCAAATAGCTTTGGGCGGATGCAGTTAGTAATAGCGTGACCTTCGAGATTTGTTCCATTTACCCAGAGGTAAGCCGTTGTGTGCGTCTCAGAGAAGTTGTTAAAAAGATGACGGTACCCGCTGGCGAAATAAAACCCCTCTATATAAAAAGTAGCGACACTCTTCTCCTCCGCCTTCCCTCCTCCTCGTTTCTCCTCTCTTTCGCGCTCCTTTCTTGACCGTGGCGCCGCCTACACCGCTTGAGACACGTGCACTTGTTTATCTTTCCCCGTTGACTGCTTTTCACCGGCTAACAAATGTTAAACATTATCGCTCGGCGCAGGACGCGCCTGCATGTATCGGAAGTTTCTCGAACGTTATCAATGCGTCTATCCGTTGTCTATTGTCACCGATGCTTATGTAATCTGATTGAGTGTCGCGAATTGTGTAGTACTTTCTGGAAGACTCGCGGGCACCAGGGATTACTGTCGAAACTTCGATTACTTATGTATAAAAGCTGACGCGTTTCGCCGCTGATCAGATTTCGACGATCACCGACTGTGTTCACCGCTATCGCTGTGCTCCTCGCCAGTTGGTAGACGCTTCTCGGGCGAAAATGGCGTAAACAAACGCACCCAGCGCGCGGCGGCGCGACGGCCCACGTGATGCCGTTAGGCCAATACCGACGCGGCATCCGCCTCGTACAGAGCCTGCGAGGAGGAGGCGGCATTCTTCAAAGAGTGTCGCTACTTTTTATATAGAGGGGTTTTAGTGCGAAATCCTTCTGCCATCGCTGTAAATGAGTTCGAAGCTGGAGGAATTTCTGAAGCCGGCTGTTCTTTGTTGCTTTATCGTCTTGTCTTGTCCCCAAATACTGGCTCATACCAACTACGGGTGATTGGCCAATAAGCAGTCGGTTTCAAGTATGTTCATTAAAAATTGCAACAGAAACTAAACTTGCACTAAGTTCCTTTATTTCGTCCTTTCTTCTTCTTCTCGAAAAGTGAAAACGGAATATTTATTTAAGCCCGTGTATTCGTACATTGACTTTAACGGCTGTAAAATGGATCGTGTAATATAGCTTCGGTACAATCAACCAGTTGAAAACTTACCGATCAATGAGTAGTAAAAGTAAGCCTTTCTGTCACTGTGTATATATGCTCCCTTTGACGTTGACTCAGGCCAGCTAAGCCGTCAGGCGTGAGAAAAAAAATACCTGTGAAGTCCTTTATATATATATATATATATATATATATATATATATATATATATATATATAGCGAAAGAAAGAACCGGTGACCGTGTTGTTTCGTCTGTACACGAATACATCCTCGACTTTTACCCTCTTCCCTGGCTGGATTAAAACCTGCAACCTCGCATATAGCCATGACACTTTTCGTTTCGTCTGTTCATATTTTTTATTCGTTCACGTTGTGAGGATCACTGAACTTTGTCCACACAGGTCAAAACTCTGCGCCCGAATATATTTGTCACATTAATTGGCGACTTGCCTCAGCTTGTTCTCCGTAGGTGGGGGTCTTAGGGCTGCTGCCTTTTCGTCACCACTTCTTGCTCTCGGTACGCTGAATCTCAATTCTCGCGTCTTTCCGGAGGATATATTGGTGTGAGGAATGAGAAAGGAAGAACGGGGAGTAAGAAGTGACAGAAGGTCAGGCGTTTGGAGTGCGGCCTCTTCCTCTTTATCAAAATGTATAAAAAATCATTAGCGTCTATTTATGTCCACTACAGAACGTTGGCCCCTCCCAGCGGTCTCCTATTACTCTTGTCTTGCGCCAGCTGACCCCGTCTAATGACTGCAAATTTCAGGATTTCATCACACCACCTAATTCTCTTGCGTCATCGACTGCACTTTCCTTCCCTTCCCTTGGTACCCATTCTGTAACTCTAATAGGTTATTTACCCACTGTGGCGTGGAATATAGAGGTAGAATAATGGCCGGGCTTCTGTGCTCAAGGTCCCAAGTTCGAATCCTGGTCCAGGCCACTACATTATCAGGCTTACAATGGCGCGCGAAATCGGCAATAAAAAAAAGATAAAAAAAGAAGAAAGAATTAAAGAAACGCTGAGAGTCAGTGTGGCTGTAGTAGTCCACGTGCAAGCAAATTAGGAAGGCCCACTGAGCTTCAAAAAAAGACACTACCTCGCTAGTACAGGAATAGGCCTCCCTGAGGCAGTATTCGGTCACTATACTTCCCCATTCTTTCCGACAAGCTCATGGGGATATTCCTTGCAGATTCAGTGGAATGTCAACGTTTTTTATTTAGAAATGCCTCTATCGGTGGCAGAGGTATGGAAGGGCTTCGCCTTATACAAGAATATATTCCCCCTATCGAAACTCAGGCGAGCCTATTCGAGGCACTTTACCTACAGTAGGTCCATCTCTTTTACTCGCTGTGTATTTTACCGTTACACATTGGCTTTCTGTCCGCGTTTTAGTGTGCACGGTGGCAGAGGGATCAAGATGTTCGGCAGCTCCGAACCACCCTTTATTTCTTAAATCCGACTCTGGATGGAGACTCTGTGCGAGCCAACTCAACTGAGAGGTCCTCTCTGTTAACGAAGATCAAAGAGATTTCGACGACAGGGGGCCCCGCGTGTCGTACCGGAGCAAAGCGTACCGAACGCATTGCGGCATTTCATTTGCGGGAGGCTTTGTTGGGCCGACTTGCCCGCCGGCAGCAAAAAGCCAAGTGCGCGATGTCGCGGTCCGTGACGCGATGACAAACAACCGGCCGCATCCCGTGGGGGTTACAGAGACTCGACTCCGGCGTTGCTCAACTGAGTCCCTTGTCTCTCTCGCGCGCGCGCGGGTGCGTCTCTTCGCCAGGAGAGACGAGGCAAGATTAAGGTGACATCTCTTGGGAAATAAAGAAGGGAAACAAAGGCGGCCGCACCGGGCGAGGTGTCGAGAAGCGAGCGCTATGCGCTTTCCCGCGAACCGCGCGATCTTGTTTACTCCGATTTTTCCCCTCTACCACCGCGCCGCTGGGACGGCAGACGGATACTTTGTGTGGGTTTATTGCGCCGCGCCGGTCGCGGGACGCGTTCGTCGAGGAGCGACAGCTCCTGCGTCGGGCATGGAAACACTGCGCACGCAACTCCGTGCATGGCCTCAGAGATTGGACGGCGTGCACTAAGAGGGGCCATTCTCCGAGACTCGATTGATGCTCGCGCACGGGAGGCGAGCGATTGTTTCAGAGGAACTGCTTTTTTCGGTCTGGTTGGTACTTGTGCTGAAATGCATATTAGCCGCTAAAAAGACACACGCACGTCGAGGTAGAAAGAATAGAGAGATTCAGTAGTGCGTGCGCAAATCCCTGGTCCAAAAATGCGCGTGCGCAGAACGCTATGAAGAGCTTTGCGGATTACGTACGCGCGCTAAAGCTTTCGGACTTGTCGTTTTGGGCTTTACGTGGCTTGCCTAAGCGCAACAACATGGCCGCGCCCAGGCCGCCCGCTTCGATCGGAATTAGGGCCTTGTTAATTGGTCTTCATTGCGCAGCGAAAGAAGCTAAAATCAGCTTACGCTTAGCCTCATCTCTCTTTGACGACAAAGTATTAGGGACATTGTGTCGTCGCTATTGAAATCAGCGTCTGTTGTGACGGTGCCAGGCCAAACACAAGACGGCGCCGTTGCCTTGAAAGTGCTTTGATTCCTATACGGAGTGTTTTTGTTTGGTGAGATAGCAATTATATAGACACGTCCTCGTCACGGTCGGCGTCGCCGTGAGGTTTTGTATATATTTAGCTATATGTATGCTATATGCCATGCCATGCTATACAACATGCGGTAGATGCGGGCATATTGCCACACCATTCTATCACTTAAGTTGCTCATACCAGGTCTTACGTTCTTCACAAAGTTATTCCTCAGAATTTTGATAATTACAGCCCACAAACAAATGCCATGAAGCCATGACACCGACAGCACATGCCCTTATGTTAAATCTTCTCAGACTTAAATATTAAAAGTGCGAAACAATAACAGAGCTCAAACCTGAAAATGGATGTTATTGGCGCGCCTGTGCACTATCTCCGGGACCAGCCCAGGAAAGGTTTGAAACGTGCCCGATACGAAAAAGTTGTAAAATCGCTAAGAAATACGCTGCCTTTAATTAATAAACATAAATTAAATTGTCCGATGACAGGTTTCAAACAGAGGACCCCTAGCGCAACAGCTCGTTTTTACTTAGTCAGCTTACGTTAGTTCAATCATACTGCCACTACAGCTACGAGTCTTATACTTGTGTAGTCTAACATGTTGCTATCGCATTCATTGCTTCGCCCTTATCGATACTGGGATATCTTTTTTTTTAATCCCAGACAGACGTTTAAAATATCGCCTGTGACATATAGCGTAAATGTAGTGGATTACTCGACGTGGCAGACATTACGTGCACGAAAAATCGAAATGAATAATCGACTAATTAACAAATATCTGCAATTATCTTTCTAATTAACTTATTTATGCCACGTAATGCAATTTGCGAATTATGGCCGATGAGTTTGCAAGGCATACCCATGCAGACAGACAGACAAACAGACAGACAAGAAACTTTATTTTGTCCTAAGGGACTAATTTGTCGTAGTCGCGGTCCGCACCTGCACCGGGAACGGAAGACCGTGATCTTCAGCCCTGTCGCAGGCCCTTTGGACAGCCCGAAACTGGACTTGAAGGTCGTCGCTCTTGACGGCTTCTTCTCAGTCTTCTTGCCTGTTGAAAGGCGAGTGGTGCAATGCTGAACATTGCCACAGCATGTGATTAAAGGTGGACCTTTCCTCGCCACACTCGGGGCAGCGGGGATCCACACCCGGAGCGTAGTGGCTCAGCCTGGATCGAGACGGAAATGAGCCCGTCTGCAGCATTATCAACACCGAGGCCTGGGGTCTGCCGAGCTTCGGGTGAGGAGCCGGAAACTGCCTGCGTCCCAGCTGGTAGTGAGCCGTGATGTCGTGGAAAGTAAGCAGCGAGTCCGTGGTCCGGTCGATCCCCTGCGAAACCGGGCCCCTCAGACCGGCGTGGTTGACGAGACCTCGCGCCTAGTCGTGGGCCAGCTCATTGGGGTTGATCGAGCCGGGAAGAGACGTTCCGGCCCATGTGAGCCGGGAACCAAGTGATGACGTGACGGACCGTGCCTGGCTTGCATGTCCTAAGCACCGCCGCATCCTCGGCCGAGACCGAGCCGGCGAGAAAGGCCATCGCCGCCGACCTGGAGTCCGTGAAGATCTGGGTGCGCCCGGGATCGCACATAGCCAGCGCCGCTGCGACTTGCTCTGCGGCGGAACCCGTCGAGTGTTGGATAGACGCTGCATTCAGGATTTTGCGCTGGGTGTCAACCACCGTGGCCGCGTACGAGTTTGATCTGGGATACTGCGCCGCGTCGTCAAAGGACGCGAGCTCTGGGTTCTGCAGGGCAGTCTTGATGAATGCTCGGGCCCTGGTTGCGCGCCGGGCCTCGTTGTGTTGTGGGTGAACGTTCCTCGGGAATGTGGAGACTCGAAAGGCGTCCCTTTCTTCCTGGTGGAGGGGACGGCGTATGACTCCGCGGCCATGGCGGTGAGGCCTGCCATCTCGAGAATTCGGCGGCCGCACTTGCTGGTAGACAGGCGAACGATCTGTGCCGTTTTCTGTATTTCGCTCAGGGTGTTGTGGACCCCGAACTGCATCAGCTTATCCGTGCTGGTCGTCACAGGGATACCGAGCACTCGTTTGATGCTCTTCCTGATGAGTGCGTCAACCTTGTTCTCCTCAGACCGCGACCAGTTTAGTGCGGAAGCCACGTAGTTGATATGGCTCATGAGGAAGGCGTGGCAGATCCCTAGAAGGTTGGCTTCGCTGATGCCACCCCTCCGGCTCGTCACTCGTGAAACGAGTCTGAGCATGTTCTCCCGTCTTCGCGCTCAGGCGCGCTATCGTTTGCACGTTGCTGCCCTTAGCGTTGATGACCAGTCCGATCACCCTGAGAGAATCAACCCTCGGGACGCGCTGACCCGTCTTCGTTCTGAGCTCGATCGGTACTTGATCCAGCGGCGTGTCGAACTTGCGGCCCTTTCTGTCGGGCCGATACAGCAAGAGCTCCGACTTGGTCGGCGAGAGGACCAGTCCCGTGCCCTCGAGGAATTCTTCCGTGACGTCCAGGGCCTCTTGCATGCAGAGCCCGCTCCACCGCTGCGTCCGACCCGCTGCCGCACCAGACGGTGATGTCGTCCGCGTAGAGAGCGTGATTGAGATTGACGCCCCCGATTCGGTCGGAGCCGGACCGATAGGTCTCTCATGGCGATGTTGAAGAGCAGTGGGGATAGCACCGCACCCTGTGGCGTGCCGCGGTCTCCAAGCGCGTATCCGTCCGACTTGATCTGACCCAACTTGATCATGGCCTTACGATCCCTGAGGAAAGAGCTGACGTACATGTGAAAGCGTTTGCCGAGGTTCAATCTCGACACAGAGTCGAGGACGTGCTTGTGTTTGACGGTGTCGAAGGCCTTGGCGAGGTTCAGCGCCAAGATGCCTCGGACGTCTCTCGTGACCACGTCGACTATCTGCCTCTTGATCAGTAGTATGACCTCTTGAGTGGATAGCGAGGGTCTGAAACCGGCCATGTTCGGCGGGAGTAGCTGTCGTTCCTCGACATACCTCGATATTCTGTTGTGGATGACATGCTCCGCCACCTTGCCCACGCAGGACATGATCGAAATGGGTCGCAGACTGTCTATGGCCTGGCTTCGGAATTAGGATCACCGTGGCTTCCTTCCAGGCATCCGGTACGGTGCCGGCCGCCCGGGCCTCGTTGATTTCCTTGGTGAGCAGTTCGATCGAGCCGTCTCCCAGATTTCGGACGAGTCTGTTCGAGATTCCGTCCGGCCCGGGCGCCGATCTTCCGTTGAGGCCTTGAAGGGCCGCTCTGCACTTCCGAGACGGGGAAGGGGGCGTAGAGGTCCTCGTCTGCACTTGAAGCGAATACCGAGGATGCCACCGGTATCGATATATGCACCACTTACTTTTTTTAGGGAAACGTGGCTTTGTGCATTGAATAACAAAAGTAATTATACGACGCCAATGTAATTCGTCACCAACTTCGGGAATTAATATCTCGAAACTGGTGCGACCCTTACAATTCGTCTCAAGTGGAAACGCATTGCGAACTAACCGGCTACAATTCGTACACTGCAATATATGCGGTTAGAGTAATTAATTAAAATGCTATTTAGGAAACTTTTAATAATTAGTCGATCATGCGTTTCGATTTCTCGTGCAAGTAATGTCTGCCTCCTTGAGTGATCGAAATGAATTATTAGAATTATGCTATCTGCCATAGACGATTTTTAAGCATTCTGCATCATCTATAAAACAAAACAAAACAAAAAAAGAAAAAAAAACGCTTAACCTTGCAATCGGCCGCGCAACGCTTGAAACCGCGAAGTTGGGCGATCGTAGCCCAGTATTTCCGGAAGTGCGCGCGGACTTTGCATCTTATTACTCATGATGTTGATATAATACGCGCGATATACCAGATAGCGCCACTGCGTTTGGCGTTGCCCATTCGTTTGCCACGCGGAACGCTTTACTGGAAGTCTCATCGAGAAAATTCGTATAGCGTGGCCGTGTATCCCTTTTGCTTGCGTCCACGCATACAGCCGAAACGAAAGCTGCCTAATATATCTGCATATTCATGCGTTTACATACGTATTTCATACATACTATACGTATTACGTATACGTATACATACGTATACATGCATACGTATACATACATAATATATACATACTATACACACGTATTTCAGCGAGCTATTCTTGTTCGCTTCGCTGATTGACAATTACTGGGTGCGCATCAGCGCAGCTGCTTAATTGTATCCGCCAGTTGCCTTTAGAGGTAGCCCTTTCGTTCGAGCGTATTCGGCTCGCTCTCGTATGACGTGGACGTAGACAGCGTTCTATGGAAATGGAAAGCGTAGACAGATAAGAATAACAGGTGCATTGATCCTGATCGTGTTGTGCCTAGTAAGTCACCCGACATATATAGACGAACGATAAAAGCGGCGTGTTTCGCTTCGGCGCGTGTTGAAGCGGCACCGTAGGCGCTAGTAATTATTTTGTCGAGAACGTGAAATTGGAATCGCCTCTTCACTAGATACAACGCGTGTTAGCCGGCGTTTCCATGCATGCGTTCTGGATTGCTGTTATGCCGTCTTGGACGCGCGGCAGTTTGTAGTCGGCGACAAATTTTTACTCTCGGTTGCAAAGCTCCGCATGAGTTGACAGTATAAATTGCCAGACGGAAAGTTGTCGAGTGGGAGAGATGTAAAAACGTTTCGCGCAGGTTATAACGGTCAACTTACTGTCACCAGCGCGGAGTTTTGTTACCTAGGTAAACATATCAGCGGGTAAAATGCTTTGTGCAAGCCGGCCCTACTCTTTCAGCGAATTCAAATAAATTCATAAAAACAGCGAAGTAAAAAAAAATCGGCAGAGAAACTTGGGACTGTTTAGATGTGGGAATGCGAAAGCATTACACATCTAAACGTACTATATATAGTCCCTTTGTTGAAACCTTTAATGAGCCAGATGGCTGTGACGTGACGTGTGAAATCACGCACGCACTAGGCCCACCTTTAGTCAGCCACAACCGTGGAGCCGCCGTGGCGTCGAGGGAGTGTGCTCGTCGCACCCTGGAGGCTCGGGTTCAATTCGCACCAGGACCGAAATATGCCAAATTTCCTTTTCAAAAGGCATTAATGTACTTTGTTTACAGGAACCTGTCTGAGAAATTTGACGTCCATCCGAGTATTTTTGACGTATTTTTACTGTTTGCGCCGTCGGCCATTTTTTGTACCATCGTTCGGTCACGCCGCCGCCGACGACGACGGACTCTCGCGTAATGCTTTCGCATTAAAAAATATATGAGGTGGTGCATGACGCCACTCGATCGCCACCGTTGCTTTATGTTTAAGTGTCACTTCGGCGCACTGCGCGTCACCCCACGGTAAACGTCATCCTAGCCTTGTCGGCATATATACATGACGCCCCCATCTTGGCGCCAAGGCTTCAGGACATCCTTAAAGGCGCTTGGGATCGGGGCAAAACCTCGAGCTTCGCCATAAGCGTGCTTGTATTTCGTCTGGCAAGTTTCCCACAGACGTTAACTCTTATCGCCCGATAGCACTTGAAGGTTGCTCAGGAAAGCTCGCTGAGATAGCTTGCATACGCCCGCATTGGGTGTTGGTAAGCAGATGCGTGGAAATGTGTGACGCCCTCCTTTAGCCATCACAGATGTTGGGATTCAGAAAGGGCCGCAGTGTGGCATCGACGGTGTCGTCAGTCTTGCTAACTTTGTCAGGGACAAATAAACTGCGCGTTGCGTCGCTATCCCAGAGTCCGTAATTATCGCTGGAGCATTCGGCAACGTTTTCGCGATGTGTTTCTGTGCGTTCCAAGATGTATACATGAAGTTGCGGTCGTATGTACCGGTTAATCTCCAACTGCCCCTGTGAGCAATTGCTCTATAAGATAAAGGCCGATATACCTGGCGCAATGCTACATAGGGATCGTACAGTTCGACAAATTGGTCTATTAAGCAACGAGTGCTTTATTTCTTCTTTTTTATTTTACGCTTGGTTCACATGGCATCGCAAAATGCATTTCCCGTTTGTTAAAGGTCCAATAATGCACCCTAAACGTGTTCCAACTGTTTTTACTAAGCGCTAGATGTTGAACACTGCCCCATTCAATGCCTGGCATTAAGTCACAAATTCTTAGGCGTGGACTTCTAACAGACTGCTGACGTGGGCATCACATTTTGAAAATTTTAAGGAACAAATTCCAGGCCCTAATTCGATTTCCCTTGCAGAAGTCTAGACGCGGTGATTCCGATTACGTTTTGTATCACCTACACGAATGATCACCATAGATATATCACCGCGAATACCAAAATGTCGAAGTATATACTTGGACCCTGTGCCGTGCATCGAGCTATACCGACAGTCTGGACATCAAGTCCATGTTGAGCGTGCTCGATTAATTACAGCACTACACACTTAAGAGGAAGCGTTAGCTCGGAGCACGGTGTAAGATATATACACCGTGGCTCGGGGTCAACTCAGCAGATTCCGCCTATTCAAATACATGTAAAACGCAGAAAAGTTCTTATAATGCAGCCTCTGGGCCAATTTCTATGAAATGTGCAGTATTTGAGAGATACAGCTAAATGCTAGTGACATTAAAAAAAATGAGGCACGAAGTTTTTAATTTCGTAACTCTGCACCAAACACGGATATCGCAGTTCTGTAAACTACATCTGTTAGAACATAAAAGATGACAAATGTGACACATGTACAGCTGACGTACATTGTTACGACGTTTACAAGGATTTTGCATAAGTCCTATTCATAAGTTAGTGGTATATTTCACAGTGGTGTACATCAATTTTGTCCACTCTGGATGTGTTACTATGTGCAGTTTAAAGAATTGCGATATCGTTTTTCACTTCTGAGTTACACAGTTGTAAACTTGACAGTTGAGTTACCAAAATATTTTCTATAATGTTTCTTAAAGAAACGACGGTCTAAATAAAACATTTGCTGTCTACAGTCACTAGAATCTAACTTATTATATATATATATATATATATATATATATATATATATATATATATGTGTGTGTGTGTGTGTGTGTGTGTGTGTGTGTGTGTGTGTGTGTGTGTGTGTGTGTGTGTGTGTGTGTGTGTGTGTGGTGTGTGTGTGTGTGTGTGTGTGTGTGTGTGTGTGTGTGTGTGTGTGTGTGTGTGTGTGTGTGTGTGTGTGTGTGTGTGTGTAAGTGCAACCAACCACATCAAACTCGGTTTTCAGTGATTGCTGGGAGAAACGGCTTCTTCACTCCCTTGGGTTTAGATAGTAGCTCCCGAGCTAAAGCTTCCTCTTAATGGCCCTTCTATTTCTTCACTGTGGCTATGGCGGCGACCTGGTTGTTCCGCGGGGAGCTCTGTGCAAATCGCTACAGGTTGCCTGAGCTTCTCGCAATATGTATCATCGAAATTGCTGATGACAGTGGCGTACTTATATCCTTGATCGCGAACATCAGGTTCCTTACACAATCCGTTATACCTAACTCGCTGCTTTAATGCTGTCTTGGTGGTTAAATGCGTCTTCAATCTTTCTCGCGTTGTGTTTTTGGATACCACTTGCGCTTTTCTTATCGGTCAATTTAGGCAGTTCAGCCAGTTCTGCCTGACCTCTCTGACCCGCGGTTTTCCTCTTCTGACGTTTATTGATCAGGTTTACTGTTACTTACGGGAAGCTTGCCACTTTTTTCCTGTGTAATTATCTGCCCCCCCCCCCCCCCCCCCCATCCCACCCCCTAGTCTGACTGTGGGCGGCGCAATTAACTTGGCGAAGTTTTTGGCACCTTTCCCCTTTAACTCTTAGAACAGGTTGGCCCGCTGTTTCCTGACAATTCTTTCCCGTCTTTCTTTGCTCAAATCGTGGCGGTATTCGTGGACCTCGATAACATGTGGTCACCACACTTAACCCTACCTTATACCTCGACATCCTGAACGCTGTTGGTGCTGGTTTAGACCAGTATGAAGGCTTGTTTGGTTTTTCCCGTTTGGGGTTTTTCCCGTTTGGGGTTTTTCCCTGTCAACTGCAGGAGATAGTACTCATTATTCACAAGCTATTTCTTTTTCCGCTAAATGCTTACGCCCAGCTTAGCCTGGGCGTCAATATGAGTCAACATGAGTCGGGATTCCCAGCCTCCACCAGTCGTCCTCTAGTGAAATGTAGCAGCACGTAATCGCCAACTGTGCGCAATCGAGCATAAAATTGGAGCAAAAGTGCGATAAATTTCATCCTGGCTGTCATAGCCGATATAAAATGCGATAGGTTATATAGAGGGATATGTTATATACATCGTTCGGGGAGCAAGATTTTTCTCACTAGACAGATATCATTCGCACTCGCCAATGAGTATCGAGTATGCGAATGAACCGCTTATTTGCTCCTGACGCTCCAGTAGTACTTTTAATACACAACGCTGTTCATTGCCCGAAAACTATTCAAAAGAATACAATATTCGATTCGATTCGCTTCTGGCTCTACAGTAAAAACTCGTTATAACGAAGTTGTAGGGGAAGCCTGGATTACTTCGTTATATCTATGACTTCGTTTTAGCAATTATTGCATGTACGGCACTATGATTCTCTGAGGAGATTCCAAGGGGAATTTCACTTGCTTTATTATATTCATTATTTCGTTATATCCAGTTTCGTTATAACGAGGTTTGACTGTGGTGTTCGGTTTGATTTCTATTCGGGCTCAAAAACTACTATTCACACACCCATAGTAATAACAACTGTGATAGACATGGATATAGATGATTTATCACAAGTATACAGAATCGGTAGATATCAAGGATCGCGAGATGTGGCTAAGCAACGTGAGTAGGTCAAGGTCGTAAGGAGTTGGTAGGCAGCATCGATGCATCATAAGGTCGTTACAGTTCGCAAGTGACCATGCGTGGTTCATGTGGTTCACGTGAATGTCGATGGATAATCATGGAATGATAGGACGCCATGTTGTTTTCGCATTGCAGTCACGCAGGTGTAGCGTGAAGATCTGCAGTTCTTTTGTTTTTTCTTATTGTTTTTTTTTTTTTCATGGACGACCTCGTTGTGCTCAAAGCCTTTACTGCACCACGTATATCTTTGTCAGCGAAAAGCGGTTATTTCGATAAGGGTCTCGTAAAATCCATGTGCATGCCTGGATGCTCAGTGTCTGCAACTCTACAAGGGGGACTGCTTCGATAGCCTGACGCACCTCTGGGTGAGAGGTGGTGATAAGCAATCGTATTGAACGCGTTCGATTGCGTAATCTGTGTTTTCATTGTCTTCTTAGTTGGGCGACCTAGCAAATACCGCTGGACAGATAACAGAATGTTACCGCGGCAGACGCCACAGCAAAGAATGGCCGATAGTTCGGAAGATCGAGAAAATAAAGAGTACGCTTTGCGATGGGCAGCGTTCAACGTGTTTGTTCATGGCAAATCAGTTCCGCGGAATTCCGCAAGGTGGAGGGAGTGTTACGAAAGGGAAAAATTGTCATCCACCCGAAAGAAGCACGAAGCTGCAACAGAAACTCATACGGGTTTTCAGAATGCTTTGCAGTTTAGGAAAACTTCGTCCTGGTCCGGGATGCAATATGGGACGGAAGCAATATGGCACGTTTAAAACGTGCCATACTGAGTGTTCCTGTGCCTCGAGTTGTCGATTGATTCGCCCTCGCGCTGCGATCTTCTAGCCTCCTGGTTAGCTCAGATGGTAGAGCGACCGGCCCAGAAAGGCGTTGGTCCCGGGTTCGTATTCCGGACCAGGACGAATGTTTTCCTCAATTGAGAAGCATTCTTCCTGAGAAACCAGTATGGGTTTTCGTTGCAGATTCGTGCTATTGGGATGGATGGCGATTTTTCCATTTCGTGGTTGTTCATCTGGTCACGGATAGCATCGCTTGCGCAAGTCTCTACAACATAGTTGCGGTACGATATGGAGGAATACATCGAAACACCGAAGATGCAGAATGGTGTATCTCCATCGCGTGCCAATTTTGGCGCCCGTAAAACGTGTCTGAAGTAATATTTGGTAAATGAGTTCTGCGGAAATTCGCAAGGTACGTGTAACGAGCTTCCTAAAAGAGAAAAAAATTATTATCCACCTGAGATAAACATGAAGGCACAACGGAAACCTATGCGGATTTCTCAGAAAGCTTCGCACTTCGTCGTGGTCCGGGGATCGAACCAGGCACCAGCGCTTTTCCCGGGCGGTCGATCTATCGTCTGAGCTAACCAGGAGTCTAGCAGATCGCGGAGCGAGGCCGAATTAATCGACAACTCGAAGCACAGGGACACCGAACATGGTAAATCCGTAAGAGAGATAAAGAAAGAGAATTGGAAAGAAACGTGAACTTAGACGCATGGTCGGTTTGCTACACTACGCCAGGAGAAAGAGGTTAAGGGGATGAACGAACGAACGAATGAAAATGAGGTTGCCAGTACCTTCTTTGCTCTCCACTCTGCCGCAGACTATATGTAGACAAATTGCAGTGCGTGGCGTCACGAAAATTTGGTGACATCTGGCAAATTGGTCTTTCAAGACGTGAATTCTTTTTCTCGAAGCAAGCGCAATGCATGTATGTAGCCGAGTTTCCAATACTTACACGTCAACGATTACTGTTCAAAGCGGTGAATAGTGGAACAAGACGGTATCTGCTAGTCCTGCCTGTACGTACTGTGTCTGTCCGTTTAAAACGTGCAGCTTGGCTATGGGCTCTGTTAGTGAACTAACTTGCGAGCAGGCATATTTTTGCACGTCAAAATGACGCGGCGTCTGAGCCACTTGCAAAGAAATATAACGAAAGGAGATCACATCATGAAGCTTTATCTGAATACACGGGAATGGGAAAATCATTTTGCTCCGCAATTCGACTGCACGGAATTTGATTAGGTTCGTTCCATTTCAACGGAAAAGCTGAAATCTACCGGTTGTCGTACATGAATAAATTTCTCATCTACTGCCGTCAGTTTACTTTCTTTTTGTCTTTTTTACAAATACTGCTTAAAATTGAATAGCTTAAAAAATAACTAAAACAAAACAATAACAAACGGTGTCACAATTCTGTAAACTGCGTCTATTGGGACATTTATAAAACGGACATAAGTTTCAAGTTACGTATCTCTCTGACCTATAGTGGACTTTTTCAAAAACCGCGTGTGCAATGTGACTATTTCACGCAAGCTGCGAACTAATGTGCATTACATTTCTCCGCTTTAGACGGTGTAACAGACACTATTTACCTTATTGTGATATTTGTCGCTTGTGCCGAGTTACGGAGCTGTGTACTGTGTTTCAATTTTATTCTAACTTTACCGAATTTCTTAACGTTATACTTCCTTATTAAGTTAGTGTAATCTAGCTTTCTCTTTTAAATGCAACGTGTTTCATTCAAATCGGTTCGGCAGTTGTCTATTGAGAGCATTTCTGACATTCGCGTGTAAACAGTCATTCCACGCGTAATTAAACTAAAGTTTCCTCTTAAACTGGACATGTACGGACCCTTGTCAAGTTCCAGCCCACGGACATATGCAAGAAGGCATGCTTGTCACAGCCGCCAATCTCATGATTGCCTGACAAAAGCGCAGTGTTCCAGTGTATGTTCGCCGAGCAACATTTGTAACATACGTAGGAGACATTCGCGTTCCATATTCTCAGTTGTGCGCAGTTGCTTTGAAAGAGAAAGTTATTCATGACCGTCTGTTCCCGCAAATTATATATACATTCGACCTGCGGACACGCACATCGCTAATGGGAGAAAGAATGTAATAATAATAAAAATGAACACTAGCGTATAGGTTATTCAATAGGGGAGAGGGGGAAGCCAGATGCGCCTCTCTGCGGTCAGCCATTATTTTACGACCACCACACAGGCACATACGTATAGTATATACGTCGGTTTAAATGCCAGCTGCCTTTTGTAGACTATATATACGTATAAAGTCTTCGTCTTGCGTAACATTTAGGCGGCTATATAACGCTATACGTCACATATACTGCGCGCTCGCAAAATGCTATTGTCTGAAGAAGAACACAAAAAAAGTGTTGGGCAAGCACACTTTGCTTTGTGTCTGCTGCACTTGTAAGCGAAACAATGGCGCGCACACATCCACCGTGGAAGCAGCCAAGAACGAGTGGATAAACGAGATTGTCGTGTAATGTTGGACGTCGAGAGGCTGTCCCCAATTGCAAACTTTTAATTTTTCTTCTTTCAGAAACCAGTCCCTTCGGGCACGATGTACGAAATGAAATGCGGTATGCGCGACGCTGTTGGCCTTAAGCCAAGGCGGCGAGCCAAAGCGGAGCCGCTTGGTAACAGTTGTCGTCCGCAATTTCAAAGTTAAAAAGACGTTTGCCGTTATATCTAGAATAGCAGTTTTTTTTTTTTTTCAGCGTGTGTTTTAAAGACAAAATATCTTAGATTCCATATTACAATCTATTGTCATTTTTACGTATCGGGTTAAGTTTTTGCGCTTATTACAATACATTTACTCCTACTTTCGGGACGACCTTTGTGAAAGATTGACGTGCAGAACGTTGCTCGTTCGTTACTGTATACTTCTTGACAGTTGTATATATGCCTATCTTATGCCGGCTTTCACTTGGAGGTCACATAACTGACGTGCGATAACTGACCAAGGACGAATAAATCAGCAAGGACATCTGAAATTGCACGCAATCTAATAGTTCAGTTATACGCGGTCATGATGACCGATATGTGTATGTAAAGTGCAAAGATTTGTGGACGAGGTCAGTGTGGTGTACGTTGAACACCCGTTAGTACATATGGCAATTCTCTTTCGCACAATACGTGACGTTTCGGGAATTCACACACGACGTTCACCTTCTCTTTTCAGAATCGGCTTCCCCGTCATGCTGCTGACGACGGCGATCGCCTCACTGTGGCTGCTCTTCTGTCACGTGTGGTTGCAGTGGAACACCTAGGCTATAACCATGCGACTTTAGGATTAATAAATGAAATAAACTGGTCGGAACACCTTTGTATATGGCAAAATAAGAAACCATTCTCTTTATATCGACAAACTGCGTCCGGTGTGTGTGTCTCTGTGGGTCCCAACAACGTGGAGTCTGTACATGGATCAAACGACGGGCGGTGCGGGATGGTCACAGCTCGTAGAGCAGATACCGCCGCAGCACGCTGGGCAGCACGTCGAGCGAGAGCACCTGCTTGACGAGTTCGGGTCCCACCACACCGAGCAACCTACGCACACACAGTCTGGCCTGGTGCTTGAGCGGCTGGGGCCGGGCGGCGAGAGCCACCAGACCTTCCTTGGCTTCCGGTCCTAGCAACAGCAGCGAGCGTTCGACGGCGGCGCGCGGGCATGCCTCGGCGGCTTCCAACACGGTGTCCAGTGCCTCGCCGCGTAGCCCGCGCACGGCGCGCAGAATACCCAGCGGGTCCTTGGTCTGTGGCCGTAGCACCACGCGCGCGCCGTAGCGCAGCAGCAGCCGGATGAGCTCGCCGCGAGGCTCTTCCTCCTGGCCGCACAGGTACTCACCCAGCGGGGGCTGCACCAGGGGCGCGCCCCTTTCGCCGGAATCGGACGCGTACGTCAGGCCGTTGGGGTCGGCGCCTCGCTCGAGCAGCAGCCGCACCAGCGCTTCGCGGTCCCGACAGCGCTCGGACAGCGCCAGATGCAGCGGCGAACCGACGATCGGCGAGCCGGCGTTCACGTCGGCGCCGGCGTCCAGGAGCAACCTGACAGCCGCCAGGTCGCCGCGCAAGATGGCGAAGTCCAGAGGGCTCGGATGCCTGTAGCCGGCCTCCATGCGCGCCTTGGCGCCGTTGTCGAGCAGCAGCCGCACGATGGACAGGTTGCCGGAGAGCACGGCGTAGTGCAGAACCGTGCGGCGATCGTGGCGTTCGGGCGCCATGGCGTTCACGTTGGCGCCGTACTTGAGTAGCAGCTGCACGGCCTCGAGTCCGTGGGGGTGCCGGGCGGCTTTCATGAGGGGCGTGAGGCCGCCGCGATCGCGGGCGTCCGGCTCGGCACCGTAGCGCAACAGCAGCTCCAGGAAGGAAACGTTCAGGGGCCCCACCAGGTTGATCTCGGCGCCGAGGAAGTAGCGCGCATTCGGGTTGGCTCCGTGGCGCAGCAGCATATCGGCGCACTCGTAGTGTCCGTTCTTGACGGCCAGCCGCAGCGGCTCGTCGGCCAGCGTGGCCCTCGGGGGGTTGCCCAGCATCGGCTTGGTGGTGTTGGTGAAGCAGACGCGCGCTCCGCCCTGACGCACCAGCGTCTCGGCCGTGTGCAGGAAGCCCCGCTCGGCGCACAGGTGCAGTGCGGTGTAGCCAACGTCGTCCATCGCGTCCACATCGCACCCGCGCACCAACAGCAGCTGCACGGCCTCGTCGTATTGCTGGTAAGCAGCATAATGCAACGGTCGCAGCCCCTGAGTGACCGGCTCGTTGACGCGGGCACCGCAGGCAAGCAAAATTCGCAGTTCGTCGAGCGGCGCTAGCCGAATGATGGAATCGGCCAGCTCCCGCTGAAGCGTCTGGAGACAGGGTGCCGTCGGCATGGCACGGCGGTTCTGCGCGAACGTCTGTTCCTATGCCAAGTCTCAGCTGAAGTGCCTCTGCGCAAAGCCGGGTCTACCGTCTTATTTCGGGCGGCACTTTTTTAAGAGCGTCGCTCACGTGGCGGCGGTTGTCCGAGTTGCTTCCGGTGTGCCAATCGCTCTTGACCGCGGTTTGCGGCAACCAGGCGGCGAGCGGCAACCTTGGAGTCTCCTGCAAATAGCCCCTGGCGGGGGGCCACAGCCCGTTCCTGTTTACGGCGTGGCAGCACGTGAGCGACGCCGGTCCACGTGATTTCTTCGCGGAAGACGCCATGCCGAGGGTCAACGTCTGTTGCCAAGCGCACCGCACGACTTTGGCTATTCCGAGCGCGGCCTCGAAATTCGGGTAGGGCCCTTAGAAGCTGACGACACCAGACAAGCGCAGGTGGATGCCCGTCTCCAAGCGCCCCGCACTCCAGCCGGTCGCATCCGAAGGTTGCTGCTGCTTTACGGTGGTATACTCCACAAAAGAGCGCATTTTGTTTGACTAAATACTAACGAAAAAAAAAAGTTAAGCGATGTCATTTATGATTGGTCGTTCTGATGCTAGAGCAACTAACGCGCTCGCACATTTACTAAGCGCAGGCGCATTCAAACCTTTAAAACTGAAAAGCAGCTGCTGCAGCGGGTCAGCGGAGTCAGTTGCACGCGGTAAATACCTGTTTATGAAAAGGGCATGGAGAAGTGCGGACGGCCGGGAAGCTGACGGTGCTCTGAAAAGAACTGGTACCGCTCTTCACGACCCCCAGCGGCAGTGCGGCGAACTCGCTTTCCACAGGTGCAACCAGATGGCAGCGCGTCTGCTGCAGCGTCCCACTTGGCTTGTGCACGTCGGCGGTCTGCTACCACCGCAGCGCACGTCAGTATCTACTTTTTGTGACGTGTGTTGTATGCTGTACGAGAAAAAACGCCGTTCGTCTTTGCAGTGAACTTGGAAAATGAGCAGCAATGACCCACGCGTCTTTTAGGATACATATCGCCTGAAAATAGGTGAGTACGCGTAGCCTCCGAGTAGGCTTTCCGTGCGCACGGTCTCGTTGCCGCGAGTGGCTCGGTAGGAAAGAAGGGTGCTCTCCTGGCCGACTCTTGCCGGCTCATCGAAGGTCGCCACACCTCCCTCGTAAGAAGCAGTGGAGTCGACTTTCGACCCCGCGAGCGCGTTCGGCACGCGGAACTCGAACCGTGGTATGGACCGCCTGCTGTTTCGAGCCGCATGTGCGGGCCTTGAGTTTCCTGCTGCGCGAGGCTGCGTCACTCGGGAAGCCAAACTGAGCACTCCCGGCGCTACGCTTACCTCCCGAGCGCCAGCGATACAGGAAAAACATGGCGTTTTCCCAAGTGCGCCGTGGCTTCGCGCTCGTCTTCCCCTCACCTGCGCTTCTCGGCGGCAACCTGTTTGTTTGTTTGCGTCGGTTTTTCCGTCGAGCGACGGAGCTGTGCGCCACGCCGATCGTCCTGCTCTCGGCTTAGATGAGCGTTGTCCACTGGACAGCCATCGGCGCAACGTAGCGAGTCGCCTGCCCAATCGCGGTGAGCCAATCTTCTGTATTCGCAGCTCGCTTACGCCTGGGATGCGCAGTTTTTCTCTTTTATTTTTTTACCTGTCGTACAAGAATGAGCTGATGTTTTTCTTTAGTGTTTTGTCATTGTGATTGCGGTATGTACTCGAAGCAATCCATCCGAGGCTAACCTTGACCCCACAGTGTCCCTCAGTAGCTGATCGAGCGTCGTCGAGACTCGGCATTTCTTGCTCGGCTGCGGAGCTCAAGGTCGTGCAGCTTTGTCGCTTTAATGCACTTCGATCCGCGCCGCGTCGTTTCTATTCCCAACGCACTCTGGCTGATAGGCGGCCAGTTCTTAATGGCAGCCAGCAGGTATGGTGCTTCGCAAGCCCACCGCTAAGTCATCGCTGTAATTGCTTCGTGTCGAATAACCAAGGGCATCGAGAAGAATTCCGTTCGCTCAGGAAAAGCGACAGGTTTGCGAACGATGAACTTCCTGTGCTCGTACGTTGTTGTTGCACCCACGTCATTTTGTGTTATAACAAGCGATGTGGGGAATAGTTAGGTTGCGGCGCAGGGGGGTTTAGTTTTGGTTCCACGTTCAGGCGGCAGGCGAGGAGGGCACGAGTGTTATGAATGTAGCGTGCTGGTTGTTACTGGGCCGAATCGGCTGTGACGTGAGTACAGGTTTGCTGCTACCCCCGTGCATTCTGTGTCCAGGCAAAGCCGCGGAATCGACAGCCGTTGGCACGAAGAACAGCTGTGCGCGCTAAAGTGCATCGCACTGCTCTCTTGGCGCTGCTACATCCACAGTGGCGTGGCGGTTATCTAGAGCAAACCCCCTCAGGCCGGTACCCTCTTTTTTTTTTCTGTACTTTTATTTCTCGCTCTTTCTCTCTCGCACGTTTTCTTCTCTTTTCGTGACAACTTGCTAAAGACTGAAGCCGCTGCTCCTTGTCTGCTTCTTTTTTTTTTTGTGTGTGTGTGTGTGTGTGTGTGTGCTTTATTGCTTTTGCTTTGGTTGAGTCAGCTCTGCACTAGGCCTTGTTTTCCTGAAGCTCGCTATCGAGCGACTGGAGAGGAAGTGGGAGCCATCTCTATTTCCCGCAGCGCGTTCTTTCCTGTCGGTCCTGTAGTCAAGTGATCTACCTCGCGCGTTATGGGCCAGTGGCGAGACCACGGGCTCGGAGCAGCCAGCCCCAAGCGCGCTCTTTGATCGAGCGCGGTCTTGCCATCTGCTTTGATAACAGATGTGTTCGCAGCGCTGTTTACCCCGTCCTGTTGCCCGGAAACTGCGGTGGTCTGCCAGTGCGGCGATCAATGCGCACCGAGCCATTTAGCGCGCTTCGTCCGGCGCGCTCGCACTGAACGCCGGGAGCAGCAATCAGGCCCGCTATTGAAACTCGGTGAATAGCTGTCTGATTGGTGTGCTGGCCACGGCATGGCTAAATATACGTCGCACGTTGTCTTATGTACTGTCGCTCCCACGCAGCCCGCCTTGGGCGAAAGAAAGTCCGGAGCTCGTTGGCTGGGCTTACGATTTTAATGCCTCCCTGTAAACCGATGTGTGGCGCCGGGAAAAAAGCCTACAAGCGCGGCTCATCTCTACGCGCCTTGATGCACGGTGGCATTGACGTCCGAAACGCGCGAACTCCGCATTTGCCAGCTCTCTCACTGCGAGGAGCCTTGTACCCTTCTCAAACCATTGCGTATTTACTCGCTAAATGGGTACAACAACTCAGTCTTCGGGCTCTTGATAATAATTAGTAAGTATTATTTTGTTTTTATTCTTACAATTTTTTTTCATTCCTGGAGACTCAGCTGTAGCGCATCGAATGTCGTGACGTCACAGACTAAGCGCGCGAGCGTTCTTTCAAACGGGCAAAAATTCACGCGTGCAATGACGTCAGAGAACGGCGTCGCTTTGTTTCCGTTTTTTTTTTTTTTTTTTTGAGAGAGAGAGAGAGGGGGAGAAAAAATACAATTGTAGGGAAAATAAACTATTGAAACATTTTAATCTGGGTCGTCTTCAAGAATTTGACATAATTCATTATTAGCAATTGTATTTTTATTGTTCTAAGTCATTGAACATTCCAAGAACACTGCTGCGCAGTGATCGTTTAGGTAAACTCGGACACTTCTAAATAAATGCATGTTCAGTTCTACAGGGTCAAAGTTCTCGTGAAATATTGTCATGAAATTGATCATTGAATATGATGCATGCTAGCAGCACGGCAGCGAAGGAAATAGCCACGGCGATTTATTTTGTGAAATATTAAAAGCGAAGGCAACAGTTTATTGAAACCTCATTTGTCTTAACTGACAAGCCTTGGAAGTAATTCTAAAAAACTTTAGGAAATTTTTCGCATTTTAATTCAGAAGTACCAAACAGTGTCTTTTGGTATCGTGCACCTAGGTCGCTACCAGATGAGATGAAAGGCTTTAAAAATAGAGAACAGGTGGTGATATTTTTTATTAGTAAACTTGAGATGGATGGAGGAAAAATGCAGCATCACAAAACTTCTTTTGTGTAGCAGAGAGGCCTACGCCTTCGATTTGAATTTGTTGAGTGAGCAGTCATTCTAAATTTGGTTCATCATCAGAACATTAAAATTCTAGTTCATGGTGGCCAATTTTGGTGTGCTAAAGTTATAATCCTCCACCCAACTCCCTTACAGATTCTCCCGTACTGACTACCGGGCTTCGTTGGTAAAAGAACCAGCATTTCCAGTTGGGCTTGATGGTCGTTCATTTTACAGGGGAGCAGCACAGAAATCTGACAAAGATGGGGAGAGGCACAAAGAAGACACACAGCACTGTACTTTCAACAAAACATTTATTTTGCCAGCAGGACACAAGAAAATCATCCATAGGTACTGCTTCTCATGTCACTATCACGCATTGGCAATGGTTTTTAAAGAATGTCAGCTCTTTTTTGGAGAAGGCTACACAGACAGAAGATATGGTGAAAAAGAAACAAAAAGGCTGTTCCTATCTTCATGAAATCTCGCACAATGTTAAGAAGGTAGGCCAGCGTGCACAAGTGCATGTTGTTTCTTCTGCACCTAGAAAACTCTTATCCTTGTGCAGCCTTCCACGAGAGGGATGAATGCAAAACAAAGCACAGACAGCGCTTCACGCAATGTGCACAGTGCGTCTGTGAGATACCCATATCTTGTGGTGAAGTTTACGTCCGCCAAACTGGCTGATGCATGAACAGTTGCCTTAGAGAGCACTTTTATAATGTCAACTATGCAATTCAAGGCCACCTTGGTATGCCCTGACATGACTGTAGCTGCGAACCCACCTTTGATAAATGTAGGATTATCTCTGGGGAAAAATTGCCGCTTACCAGAGAATTCTTCAAGGTTGCCGAAATAGTATGTGTGGGTAAAAATTGTGTTAACTGTGCTTCTGTAGCCTTAACCAGAAGAAAGCTGCCTTTTTTAGAAAGCACCGCAAATTCGAGATAGTGACATGAGAAGCAGTATCTATGCATGATTTTCTTGTTTCCTTGCGATCGTCATTATAACATCTATCTGCCGGCAAACTAAACTTCTTCTGCAGCAATGTGTGTGTCTTCTTTGTACCTTTCTGTGTCTCCGTCAGATTGCTACACTGTTCAACGGTGCGAGTTAGAGGCACTTAAATATTGATCTTTAGCTGTGCAAGTGCCATTTTGTTGACCTTGAAATGCTTTGACAGCCTGCTTTAATGTTTCTCTATTTTGTGCAGATGTTGTTGCCGGTCAGTGTCGTCAGGAGACTGAGATTGTTCTGTGATTGGCAATTATAAGAAAACGAGGACACATCATCACATGTAAGTTGTTGCGTAATGGCAGTGCTTCGATCTTTTTTTTTGTGTGTGTGTGTGCCATGGCAATGTATCTTACAGTTTATCTACACACATCTATGTCCTTGTTGCACCATGTATTCAGCTTTCTTTCTCAGCTTTCTGTCGTAACTGGAATCGGCAAAGGAATTCCCCACTCCTGTCATATCTACCTAGGCTTCGAACTGTATTGTTCACCAGCCCATCTATTTCCTATTGAGTGCATTTTTGCCAAGGTAGCAGCTTCCATTATGACACAAGAAATAAAAGCACAATCATAGTTCCCTTAGCTGCTGGCCACTGCAAGTTTGGGATCACCACCTTCCTGAATGTAGCGGGCTTCCTTGTTTTCAAGGCCAGAAAAAGAGCAGATGTTGACAAGTAATCTGTCTCGTAAAAGCAAGAAGCACTCCTAGCAGCCAGATGTCATCCAGACAGTTGAATTTATCCAGTAGGTTCAGAGCGGAAAGTTGATGATGGCGAATGCGAAGCAATGCTAAGCAACTCCATGTGACATTCAATAGTGGTTATTCTGTACACGAGGACATCAGGTACCAGTCCTATGTGGTGTCTCTGCATCGCCTCATGTAGCCTGCATGACCCAAAGCTAGCTACAAACTTCTACAGCTAACACATAACAGATTCGTAGTACCCAAGATTTAAGCCTGCTAGACTACCATGTCTGGGACGTCACAAAAAGGGAGGCTAGCAAACTGCCACAGTGAAAAAAACTCCGCAAAGGTTGCTATTGGGGAAGAATTGCTCTACACAGCATGCACCACCAGATCCAAGCAGGCAGCTGTCTTTAAAGCCGCATTGAGTTGAGGCTGAAGGCGCTTTTATTATTTACTTACTCTTTTTTTATTATTCCCTCACTTACCTGATATTTGCTCTAGTCCAGTGTAAGGTTTTGAAATGCAACAGGAGGGGGGGGGGGGGGGGGGGGCTAGTGGTTAAAAGTGCTCTTGTTCATTGCAGTACCACTCCTTGGTAAGGTCCCTGCTACCATTCTTCTATCCTGCACACTTCCTATGCATCCTTTCTTTCTCTCTCTGCACATTTCCCTCTCTAGCACCCTCAACACTTGGCATCACTACCATTGGCTAGTGCCACAAGGATAGTTCCAAATCAGGCCAATCAGCTCCTTCGACCCTTTATTGGCTAGTGTTACAGGAAATGGGGGGGGGGGGGGGGGGGCTGCTAGAATGGCGCTACATTCATAGCACACAATGACCTGAGTGGCGGGGCTGCGAGAGATGCCAATGAATTTGTTGCTGCTTCAGTGTCAATTCTCTATATGCTCTATGTGCAGTGAATGAAATCACCCCAACTGTGTACGCTAATAAAGCCTTCGTCATCAGTGCTAAGCTGGTGCTCCGATGACTGAAGGGATTGCATTACAAACGCATTGAAACTAGCATACTTCTGGCCCTCTGTTTGCAAGGTTTACACAGTAATGTCTGAGCGTCATTTTGACAAGACATCTTCAGCCTGTCTTACGACTTGAAAGCCCGTAATGTTTTCCTCTGGTCGCTCCACTTATATTATAGTGCTCCTGACACAAGCGGCAAAGCAAAAATCTTGTGCCAGCCTTGTGACAAGTGGAATCATGTCAGCTTCTCCTCGCCTAGCAGCATGTTGTTGTCAGGGTGGTATGCAACTTCAGAAAATAAACTAATCATCAAGTTCTATTGACGAAGAGTCATTTTTGTTTAACTTGCTGGTGACCATTGGCTTAGTCACACCAGTTATTCACTGGAAAATGCTGCAGTCTTTTCTGGGGGGGGGGGGGATTATCTGAAACCGTCTGTCCTGGCGTTGTCAGTGTACACAACTGATGTGTGTCTATCTCTGCCATGTATATTTGGTTAAATGTGGAGAGCACACGTAGAGTTTGCATGCTAACTTCATAGATGTGTATCAAGAGCAAGCACAGGTGTACACCAGGCCAAGAAATATTTCAGGAACGTGCGCACTTGCCAATATGCATTGCTGCAATTTCTAACAAAGCTCTCCTGTCGTGACGACCGACATTTGCAAATGCACAACCTTCCATCCTTGCAGTTGTGCCTATTTTATTGCTACCATTGAAAATGCTAGCGACATCTCTGCCTAAGCACACAGTGCTGCAAGCGTTGTTACCTCTTGTGCTTACGCCATGGCGACTAGAAAAGCGACACCTTCTACCTAGTCGGAGATATTGCTAGCGTTTACGACCAAATGAGAAAACAGGCGTGAATGCAAGCACGGAAGTGTGTGCATATGCAAATACGAGTGTCGAAAGCCGGAGTGCATGACCAGAAGGCAATGAGTTTTTATTGGTGCCCGTATGCGTCGTGGTATTTTTTATCTTTTATTTTTTTTTTCGACTGTATATAGGTTTGCAGAACACTCCTTTCATATGCTGTCCTTCATAGTTACTTTTTTGCAAAAATAGCGGCAAGTTTTTTTTTTTTTTTTGGCAATACCTGCTTGTATTTCCACATATTCAATGATGTATGAAGATATAAAAGCAATTGGTAGTTGTTTACAGCTTTTTGTTGGACAGAGTCTTTGCAGTAATCTATATTTGTCTGTGTTGCGAGACCCCTTCGCTGAGTTAGTGTTAACATCCAGCCAGTTGCATTCTGAGTAGCAGCTCAAGTGCTGATTGCAGGCAGATTGTATTGCTTTCGTTTCAGTTCACGAAGCAGCTCAAAAATGGTATGCTCAGCCTTTGACCTGTCACTGTCTGGGCGAGACAAAAGTAACCAAGATATTGAATTTAAATTTATAAAGCTGGAGTCTTACCCTGCTGTCTATGAGTGTTGAATTAGTTAGTTGCGCAGCTGTTTTAAGTGCTTCTGTAGAAGCGAGATGCCACTTTTATGTCACATCCATACGCGACAGAAGAAGGCTATGAGCTCATTTTTGTAAGAAAGTGGAGCATTTGCGGCAGCAGCTGGAGCAGGAGATAATGTGAGGTCGTTGTAGATGTGCCAGTGGCTTGGAAGCAGCACACTTAATCGCCGCCAAGGGACGGAATCCAGTTTTTTCTGGCTTTGGATGGACAAGAAAGGCAACAGGGGAGGGGGGTGTAAAGGAGCGCAGATAAAAAAGAGTCCTTGTGTGTGTTTATGGGGGGGGGGGGGGGGGGGGGATTCGAAAGTTCTCTTGCAACATGTTTGGAGGTGGCACAGTCTCCATTTGCTTGCTTTGGAGAGGACTGATGGCAGCTACACTTGCCGGTTAATCAATTGCAATTAAAAAAAGAATGCCTAGCTGACAAAGGCTTTGTCAGCTCTGTCTTGCACATATACATTGCTCAGGCTTCGTTATAGGATTGGTCAAGGTTGCTGCTGTTATGTTTGCCATCTGAAAGCGTTTTCAACTTTCTCAAGGAATCGTGTGTAGATAGTTTTTGTGGTTAAATTATCTAATGCTTCTCACTGTGCCCCCCCCCCCCCCTTTTTTTTTTTTCTGTTCACCTTTGCTGCTTTCATTTCTGCTGCATGCCACACAAAAACACCTGTGGTGAGAACTTTCGCACAATCACCTTTCACAGAACTCATTGTGGCTCAAAATTATATTTGCAGTGTTGTGCTGCAATTTCTTAAAACAGTGTTTTCAAAATTGGTTAATTTAAGCTAGCCACGATCCCTTCAGCATACTTTGTTCCTCTTTCTTTTCCCTATTGTGTACAAGTTTTCACTTGTTAGGTACAGTGGCATATGTAGCTCCTGAGTAGTGCTTGCATCTTGTTCTTTACCTGCTCCAAAGTCTGAACATGAGCTTCTTTCATAGTCTGTGTAACCTTATGCTCATGTATACATGCAGACTCAGTTGTTGAACTTGCAGTGGCCAGTTCATGTTGTGTTGTCTTCACAGCAACATCAAGATGAAAAATAACAGTTTTCAATGTCCATTTAAAGCTCACATGTGTACCGGCATTCAGAAATGGTTGTATGGTACTAAATCAGGTCAGAAAGTCATAAGTAGGCCACTTTGTCCTATTGTTAGCCATAATTTGCTTTGTGTACATAATGTCATGATCTGAGTAATTGTAATGCTAAAGCATGCACAACTCAAACCTCTTTGAATTTTTCATAGCATGAGCAGAAATTCAAGCAGATACTAGTGACTGTCTTTGCCAGGTCATATGCACTGAACAGTAATGAGGCCATTGGCATCGGAATAAACAATGAGCCCTGCTTTAAACTAGCACTTAGTCATTCAGTCTTTGTTTTTGTTCGGAGTTTTAATGCACTGGTTGTTTTTCTCAGTGTACTAATATTTATCTAGCTTCTATGGTGGCTTTGTCTCTGAAAGTTAGTATGACAATGCAGGTCAGGGTTGGCTTGTCATTGTATGCAGCACGCATTGGAGTTACCTGATCAGCTTTGGTCATATTCCTAAGTCCATAGCTTATGGGAACATAAACTAGCATTCTTTCTTAGTGATAAAGCTCGAAGTATTTCAAGCGATGTGTACATTCTACTTTTATTCTTACTAACATATCAGCTCTGTAACTTGAGTGCCAAATTCAAGAAAGGAGACATTGTCCCTCATTTCCTCAGGAGACAACAAATGCTTTTTTATCGAATAAATGGGAATGGAGTCATGAAAAAAAGAAATACCAGACTAAACCATGTTTCTATTTCATGTCCCTTTAACAACGTTAGATACAAACTACCCACCAGCTTAGTGCCAGTTATCAAAAAAGAAAAAAAAAAAACATGAACACAAGCAAGAACAGTAAACAAGGAAATTCAATGTCTGCGAGACTACCTGCCCCTCACAATAGACCCTTTTCATAATGGTAGTGCTAGCTTTCCCGCGAGGAAGCTTGCCCAACAATGCCCGTGGACAACTTTCTGTGGCAATGGAGAAGCTACGAAGGCAAAGCGCTCGCAAATAAGAGTGCTTCTGAAAAGAGTCCCACATTCTCATCTGCGTTAGATTGAGCTGGGGAAGTGAAAATATAAACATCTTATTTACAACAGCAAAATGAAATAAAATACACCATTGAGTGCCACATTGGACTTGTTTTACTGCTTTCCTCTTCCGTACTTGGGCAAATGCGAAACCATCGCACGTGTAAGCTATGCTGATTCGAAGGCCATGCCCTTGGTGCATTCCTTGTTCACTTGGAGCCTAAAGTCTTCAGACTGTGTGCAAGGAAAGAGAAACATTTTTCCAGGCAGTTGATTAATCTTGGAAGAATATAAGATGTTGAAATAAGGAAGGTGGCTAAAAGCCGGAGTTCCATGTCCACAGACAAGCGACCATAGGTTACCGCTGCACTCTTGTCCTGCACCCTCTCCAATTGCTTAGAGCAAATGGGGCAACTCTGTATACATGTAAAACTGTGCTAATACACTGCGTCTTTGTAATACTTTGCTGTTTTTACAAGTACTATACCTTTTTAATAGCATAATTTGCCCTTCGTGCATTGTGGCAAGGGCATTGTGGATATTAAAAAGGCAGCAAAGGGTAGGAAGGTAGAGCTATTCCATTTCGCTTATGGAGAATATAGGAGTTTTTTTTTTTTTTAATACAGGGTAATAGAAATACCAATAAAGAAAAATTTTGCGCATGCAAACACTAACACATATCTGCAAGAGAGAGGGGTAAAATAAAGCTAAGGGAACAGTGGTTTTGTTATTATTCAGGAAATATAGGAACGGAGTAAAGGCCGGTCTACATAGAGCAAAGAACTGGCGTCAAAGTGGCGAACTTTGTCTGGCGGCAAACGCACGACGCCGAGCGTCAAACAATTTGACACCCGGCAAAGGTAACTGCCAGAAGGACCAATTTCCTCTCACTTCCAGCAGCCGGTTGCGAAACTTCTTTCAAATCGCTTGGCAAGTAATATCAAATAATAGAATGAAAATATTAATTATATCTTTGTTTTACAAAAACACATTGATTATGTCTGACAACACTGGCAACAACGTAGCCAACAACTGCGGTGTCCACCTGCTTTTCGTGCCATTTAGCCCAAGCCGGCGAACACTTGGAGTCGTGCCGCCACGTCTATTTCTGCCTCGTGAAGCTCGCTCTATGTAGCCCAGGCTTTTAAAGGGCAACTCCGGCAATTTTTGAGTGTCCGATGATCTGAAAAAAAAAAAAATTTTAATATGGGTGTTCTCTTTTTCACTTTGATTATCTGGGCCAAGCGATATGACTGCAAGTCATTTAGTTTTTCTCAAAATGAATTTCAAAGATTGGTTGCGTGTTTCCAACTCATGCCCATAAATGTGACATTTTACTGGCAACCCTGTGTTTGTAACGTCTGAGACTACACTGCCACCTCGCCCAGAAGCGACGAAGCTGGCTCCTTTTTCTACGAGATGACGGCCGACAATCATCGTTTTGACAAGCGTGATAACCGGTGCTTCTCTTCGTCTTGCCAAAGCACAATGCGTTGAGTTTAGAGTACGTCAGCCGCTTCGCGTCGCTGCAGGTGAAAAGCAAACGGCGATCCTTCAGCGCTCATACCGTCATAGAAATCATCCCTGAAATCGCCGCTGTCTAGTTCGAAACAGCTGGAAAAGCTCCGTGTGTCGTCAGAACACATCGTCAGCTTCGCTTTTTTGGCATTAGCACTACGTCTACTGCGTGTTTACATTACGGTAGTGTAGGATCTGACGTCAGCGGCTCATCATGACGTCGCAAGAAACGGCTACCCATTTCGGTTGCAGTACCTCGTTTATTAGTTATGTAAAATGAATGATGAACTTATAAGCAATTTGAACCACCCTACCGGTGACAGGACTGTCAATGCCATTTGAAAATGACAATATCCTAATATTGTTAAAAAAATGCCGGAGTTGCCCTTTAAGGCTGTTTAGTACAAGTGTCAATACATAAATAAGTTGGGGCTCGCCCAACTCAAATAGGATGTTGGCTATCCCTGTTTTCTCTTTCATCATTCCAAAGACCCAAGTGTTCCTAAGCCCTAAGTTACTATTCTAATTCAATGTTGCATGCACTGGTTTTTACCTGCCCACACGCACCACCTTTTCAAGTGCTACATTGACATTTCCCTGCTTCCTTTTCAAGTGTTACTATTTTATTTTGCAAGAGCACTTAATCCGTATTTGTTTTCCATACGTGCATGTCACTTTTACTGTGAGTCAACACCACCCATGTGCTAGGTCAATCAGGACTGCATTGTTTAATAAACAAAACAAGGCAATGGTAAATCTGATGACTAAAGTATGCCTAGCAGTACGCACATGTACTGCTAGTAGTGTACCAATATCTAGGGCAGTTACAGGTGCCATTTATAAATTGAATGATATGTTGTATATCAGTATAAAACCCACTAGTGCATATCAGGCCTTCTCATAATCCAGATTTGCCAAGGCATAGATGGCTGTCCAAAGCCATGAACAGAATGTTTCCTGACATATTTGTAAAATATATGGTTACATTATTTTGGCAGCACTGAACTCTGGGGCCAAAGCTTATGGAAGATACTTGGGAAAAAGTACTTTCAAGAGAAACTAGGGATTGTGCAGTGAGTGATGGAATGAACAAACAAGGCAGTAAAAAGGAATCAAATGAGTTTGGATGGCATTCTATTAGATTGAGTTGGGCATGTCATGTAATGCATAGAAAAGATAACTGGTGGTCTACTAATAGAATAACAGAATGGGGGAAAAAAATTTGATGGTATAGAGTGGGTTCAGCTGACGCAGGACAGGGCCTATTAGAGATCCGTGGGAGAGGCCTTCATTCTACGGTGGACCTAGATACAGGTGATGATGACAACAATGATATCTGACCATCTGCTTGTTTTATTGTTCATCATTTAGCAAGCATCAGCATGGAATGCTCAAATGAAGCACATTCTAGCTGACGGTTTGCCCTTGCCGAATGAAAGCACCAACCAAGTTTCCTGTGAGCTTGTTGACCGTTGCTCTCTCCTTTGCCTGTTTCCAGGGTGGTGATGTAGTGGTCTTCCAATGGCAATGATGACGATGCCCATGAAGAGCATCCCTTCCAAGGGTCTCGCCACCTCTCCTCTCGCCTGCGCCATGGAGAGTTCGAGCAGCCGAATGCAGCGCAACTTTGCCGAGAAGCAGCGGCGGGACAAGCTGAACAGCTACATCAATGAACTGGCCAACATTGTGCCCATGGTCTCCATGGCTTCCAAACGGCTGGACAAGACTAGCATTCTCCGGCTCAGTGCAGCGCACCTCCGCTTTTATCAGAGTGAGACCTATTCCTCATGCCAGTCGTACTCCTCTGAGATAAGCGGGTGGAATAGCCCACTAGAGTTTGTTGCCAAGCGGCATTTCACAATCTGAGTGAGGAGAATGGGGGGGGGGGGGGGGGGTACCTGGCCTTTGGCATGATAAGTGCATAATGGCCAAGCTCTGTTTCATTTATAATTTTTTTACGCATTTGTGCTTGCTCTTGTAGAGGTCAGCCAGATACTGCTGCTGTGAATACACTGAGCAAGTAGCTGCCGCATTCGCACAGTGATTGCTGTAAGAAGTGGCCCCAGCTTGGCTAAGCGGCGAGGTACAACAGGTCATTGGCGCAGCTGTTTTGAAGGTTTAGCTGAGGAGGCAGTAAGCTCCGTTATCTGAAGTGTCACGCTGAGAATTGTTACTCTTTTGTTTCTTCCTTCCTTTGCTCTCTCTCTCTCTCTCACTCACTCTCTTTGTGATCATAAGGTTCAAGGTCGATCTGAGTATGGTCGATTTTCACAATTGAACCTAGTATTTTGTACGACCTTGCTTGACAGCCCCAAATGACACTCGTGCATTGTGATTGCGTCCTCTTCCTTAAACTTTCACTTAATTTTCACCATTTATAGTCCTATCTAGGCTGGTATAAAGGAGGTCCAATGCACATCTGAAAAAACTGCCACAGCTTCGATTTTCTCTTCCTTATTCTGTATACAACGGCACAACACCCGCTCGATAAGCCAAATATTTGGTAGTGCAGCTTCGATTTTCTCTTCCTTATTCTGTATACAATGGCACAACACCCACTCGATAAGCCAAATATTTGGTAGTGCAGGCAGAATCGGTAAATGTAGTACAGTATAGACCACTTATAACATAACCGTTTATAGTGCAGAACTGGTTACAATGCGGCCTTTTCCAACTCCCGTTTACCCTCCCATAGAACTTCATGTATACGCATACCACTTACAGTGCAGCCGCGCGAGACGAAATACCGGTTTTAATGCGGCTTCCGCGGGAAAATCTCGCCATCAAGGGCGACAGCGAGCACGCTTCTAAACAATGTGCGTGCTCCCAGTTGGCGCATGCATTATTTAATGCAATCAAACTCGTTAATTCGGACTTATTTGGCTGCACATAGATTAATTCGGACTACTTTCGGAGGTCGGTGATCGAGGAACGACGCAAAAGATCAAGAACGGCGCTGGCGTCCAACCAAAACAAGTCCGCGTGGCCACAGCTATCAGTTGAAATCGTAAGTGGATGACGGCAGCACCGGAACACTTCGAGCCTATTTGTGTCTTTAAAGCCTGTATTCTTGCGTTTACCGCCGCGCATAACACCGCATTGGCCGCGGGCTTTCGTAACTGCGTAGTCATCCACGATCGCGTCGATAGCGGCCGCAGTTGCAGTGTACAGTAGTTTCGTTTTTACTCGGTACGCGCGTCGGCCGCGTGCCTAAAAAACTGCGTAGTCGCCATCGATGATCGCATAGATAGCGACCGCGGTTTCGACTGCAGTTGTTGCAGCGAATGGTAGTTAATTCGTCCAGACTCGGCGTGTGCCTTCAGTACCACAAAGTCGCCGTTCATAATCGCATCGATAGTGGTCACGGTTTTTTTCGCAGCGGTTGCGGCGAACAGTTGTTTCGTTTTGACTCTGTGCAAAGCTGTCGAGCTTGAAGAGCACCGGCTACATCGCGATTATGTTTTCACCGGCTCACTGGCAAAAACGTAATCGCGATGTGCGTGCGATAGGCTACATGCAGTAAGCGTGTCTACATGCTTGGTCTACATGTTTTGCACGTGTGCAGTGCTTGAAGATCGTTGTTTTGGTTATAGTGCGGTACGGCTTATAGTGCAGATATTCGCGACTCCGGCAACTTACAAGCGGTCTCTGCACTGTACCTCTTTACCTCGCTATATTGTGACCTGCTATACTGTGAAGTTGACACTGTGACATGTCACATGTATGTTGCTGCATGTGCGTGTTTAATCATGTAGTAAAAAAAATGAATGTCTGTTTTTACAGCTGCACTTGCCTCTGAACGAGGAAAAGTTACCAAAACCAAGTGGAGACCTAAGTTTCTCAGCACTGATCACCTAAAAGATCTCCTCGAAGTAAGTATACTTGTTTTTATATGTAACAACATTAATTCATATTGTTGAACAAGTCCCACCAGCTGTGCGAATTAGTGACAAGCAGGAAGACTTGTGTCGAGTGCTGAGGCTGGTATAAAAAAAAGCCAAAGTAAATGCGAGAACTGGGTACGAACTGCAGACCTGGCATTCTTGAAGCAAGTGCTCAATCATCTTAAGCCTGTTTCACATGCAACAGTGGCGGTCGTGACAGCTGAGTGGCACCGCAGTGCACAGACACAACTTCATTTCACATAATTCGTTTTGACGCGCCGCGTGCCGCTGTGATCCACAGTGTTGCTTGCGGAAAGTGCCCATGAGCCGCGAGTTTCAGTGGTCTTCAAGAGCTGTGCCTTGCTCTACATTTCCATGTTTTGGAGTGTTTTAGCTGCAGGTTTCATTGGTGTATTCAGTTGGTGCCCCACTTTCGCGCTTGTAAACCTTGCAGAAAATAAAAGTACAGTGTGTCGAACTGCTAATACAACTTTTTTATTCACATTTATGTCAGTTTTAGCTCTATATAGGCGATAGATTAACAGTCTTGCTAAGTACATGCACACAGAATTAGCTATATGGAAGCAAAGGAATGGGTTGGTTTGTATTTCCACAATTTGGGCTTGAAGCACGCGTTTGTCTGGCAACAGCTCTTGGTTTCGAATGGCGCAAGGCGCTCGGGCGCTGTCTCGGCCACTCGGATGCAAGAGGCCTATGGACGGCTTTCAAAGAAGCTTGCATCCCTTTTCGCCCCTAAGCATTCGAGTAGAAAGGTGGCAACCTTTGTAGTGCTCGTTTACGTGACCTTTTAACTGAAGAAACAAGACCAAACAAAACTACAAACACGTTAGCTTGGAGTTGTAAAGATGAAAAAAAAAAAGCACCTACATGCGCTGTGAACAAAAAGTTTGGAGCGCCGTTTCGTCTGTCTGGACCCACGTGGGGTCACCGTGGGGGTTAAAAGAGGCAAGAAGAAGAAAACAGCACCTGCAGACAATTTAGCTCCGTAGAATGGAACTTGAAAATGACTCATGGAAACAAGTGGCACTTCTGGGACACCAATGGGCATGGCCGATTCGAGCAAAACCAACTTTTACTTTATGAAAACGTGTTTGCGACAACGAGTACCTTCAGCTTCAGTCCGTAATTTCTTCACAAAGAATCCTCCTCTTTGTTGTGAAAATCCATCATTTCAGCATCCCAAACAAGTGGACACTGCACAACTTCAGTGATGAACAGTTCGTTGAACACAGCGCGAGACATTGCAAGCTGGTAGTGGATGTTGTCTGCTAGAACTGTCTGCTTGAGTGGGCAAGTTCCCCCCAGGCTTCGGCCACCCCCTTGTCATGTATCTTAACGTCACAGCTCACAGGCATTCCGCCATTGGTTGCCGCTGTCACCGCACGCAAATTTTTCCGAATGTATTGATCGTGATCGCAGCGGCGCGTGCTGCTCGGAAAACTGGTTTTGGGAAAGGAGGCTTGATCACATGCAATTGCTTGCATGCAAAATAGGCTTTAGGCCTCATTCTGATGGGAAGCGGTTGCTACAGAGGCTTTGAGCATGTATATTTAATGCGTCATGTGGTGTTCATACCCTGTTATGACACATTGTCATGGAGGCATTGTGACAAAATCCCATAAACTGTTCGAAGTTTTTCATTCAATACTGGTGAAAAAATGTACAAAGTTGTAAATATGATTCAAGGCATTGAGAATAGTTTCTTTAAAATCAAGGCTGTAGATGAGACACCCAGACACACCGTTCTGTCTGTCATGCACAATAATATTACTATTTAGCAGAATATTGTGAGCACATTTAAGCATCGGTATCAAACCCCCAGTAAAGAGTAATCGCATTTCAAATGTATGGGACCAGTGTCAAAGAAACCCCTGTGTTTTCTACTCACTGGACTCGCAGAGTATATGAATGTAAACTCCTCATGCAGGTTGTCGACGGCTTTGTACTAGTCACCTCAACAACGGGCAAGATTATATACATTTCCCCATCAGTGGAACGCTTTCTGGGCCATCAAAATGTAAGTTTATTGTTACTTTTTTGTTGTAAGGAAGCAATTCTTTGCATGACTGTTGTTTCGCTTTCCCAAAAACAATGTTTTGTATTTTGACAGTGCTAAGGCTTAAGCACAGGAAAATAATGAGGCCGTTACTATTTAACGGAATATGCAGCATGGTGCAACACCAGTGAGTTGTTCTTTAGGCCTGTGTGTTCTTATTGCGACAAGAACAAACACAGTTGAATCTCATTATAATAAAGTTGCATCTGACACGAAAATGCCTTCATTTCACCAATATTCATTATAAACATATATTTGTTATGTGCTGATATCTATAAGAACAATTTCATATTTGCTTTGTTATATCCAATAGTTCATTAAATCCCTTCCTTATATTGGCATTTGATTGCATGTTGTTTGATGCTGTAGCATGGAGTGTAGCAATTGGAGCTTTGCAGGCTGACAGCCATGTTGGTTGTCCAGTGTCAAAGGTGCTCATGCACTCCCACTTTTTTATAGCACTCATGCACTTCGACAGTTCTGAAGGCAAGCCAATAGTGGAGCATTGAGAGCTTTTTTGCAGGAAAAAGAATGTGAGATAGGTGTGCAAGCGTCCCATATCACCATCTTTCACCACAAAACAGACTGCCTCCTTGCAAAATAGCCTGCTTGTCAATGCATGTATTCTGATAGCTTGTCATATTAGGAAAAGAATTGTTACATTTTTTGTCCTTTCTCTGCTGTCTGGGTTTTGGATCCCATCGATTGTCTGCTTTTAGTAAAGTGCCGGATCAGTTGAATGTTGGCATTGTGTTCAGAGACCTTCTCATTTTAGTCCTGCACCTATTATTAGCACTAGCTACAATTTTTCGATCCTGGAATATGCGTGAGCCCAAAATTTTAACTTGGTTGATCACATATATATTGAAACATATACAGTATAGACCACTTATAACATAATCGCTTATAGTGCAGGACCGGATATAGTGCGGTCTTTTCAGACTCCCGTTAATTTTCCCATAGCACTCCATGTATACACGTATCGCTTATAGTGCAGTTGCGGGAAACGAAATACCGGTTACAGTGCGGCTGCCTGAGAGTACGGAAGTCAGCGGAGACGGCAACGCTCCTCTCAAACGGGCACCCCAAGGAGTGCTTGAGGAAGAAAGAGAGACGAAGTGGAGGAGAAGGGCACGTGGTGCGAACGAACAGCCAGTGAGGCTGAAACCAGAATCTTGAGTGCAAGTCGTGAAATATCACGCCGCGCATAGTGAGCGAGGGCCATGAAACTGCTAACGCCAGCCAACGCTCGCTTCACGATAACGGCAGTAAACGAAACTTCAGGGAGTGGACGGCGCCGGCACGGCACGGCGAAGGGCGCACGCGGAGATCGTGAAATGTGAGGGAGGAGGGCGGCAGGGAAGCGGATTTCGCCTCTGGCAACTCCGCCGCTTCGATGGCTCCCCTTGCCCTCCCTCGTAGCTCCCTCATTTTCGACTGTCACCGTGCGCGCCCGCCGCCGTGCAGGCGCCGCCGCTCCAGCCGGCCCAGTGCCAGCTCCTCGAAGTTTCGTTTTCTGCCATTGTCGGGAAGCGGGCGTTTGCCGGTGTGGGCAGTTTCGTTGGCTGGCCTGGGACAGCGCCGCTGCTTCCCTCTGCGCCGTAGCCGCAGCGTGCAAGGTCAACACATGACTAGAAAGTAGAGAAAGCATAAAGAAGAAGGGTTCACTGCCATTTTCTACGCGTGGCTGAGACGCCGGCACGTACACGCATGTTCTGGCGCAACGCAGAATCGGCGACCTTGCCATTTGAGAGAAGGTGAAATTTCCGCCGCTTTCTTTTTTTTTTTTCCACGCGTGACATTGAAGGGTCTCTCCTAACCTTTTACTCTATGGCGGTGCCAGAGCAATGCCGGTGGGAGGCACTGCCGCGTGATTTGGTTCGAATTAACGAGATTCGACTGTAAATTGAACGCAATTAACGTTGTAGCCGCATTCCTTGACTGTCGCATACGCGTGGTGGCTCGGTGCACGTCTTGCATATGTACGGGCCTTGAAAATTGTTGCTTTGGTTATAGTGCGGATATTCGCGACTCCGGTGACTTACGTTATAAGCGGTCTACACTGTGTATGTGTAGTCATTGTCTGTTGGCATTATATGGTCATGATTAACAAAAATCGAGCCCCTTGGTTTTCCCTTCTCTTGTTCACATATAGACAGACAGACACATGCACACATGACTAGGAGAATTTAGTGGAGAGGGAGGACAAGAATGAAGTGAATAGAAAGGGGAAAGGTGACAACAGGCTGACTGACATGTAATGCCTGCGATGGTGCAGTGCCACCGAGGCCATTTCTTGGATTTGCTAAGCCGCTTGCATCTGCTGTTTCCAAAGCGGGTATTTTCTGCAGGTTGAATCGGTTCACGTTGTTCACATGCTGGTATGTCAGAGATTCTGATAGCAGCTGCCGCGTCTTTCATTGCAGATTGAAATGATTGGTCACTCCATCTTCACGTTCCTGCACTCTGCGGATGTGCAGACTGTGCACGACTGTTTTGAGTCATTGGTCAGAGGACCCATGCAGCGCCGGGGCGACTGGGTCAGCTCGGAACGATGCTCTTTCTTTTGCCGCATTCGTGAACGCAGCCAGCCTCGCTCCGAGGTGCTCACTTACCAGGCAAGTTTCCCCTTTCTCTACAGTGTCTGCTTTGGGTACGTGGAGATTCGCTTAGGAAGCGGGGTGCACACAAAATAAGACAAAACAAAAAATATATATATTGGGAAAAAAAAAGCCTTGCTAACAAAAATAGAGTGCTCTTGCTCATGGCAGCTCTGGTTGCCATTTCTGTTTAGTACCACAGCTACAAGTGTAGTCGATAGTTGTAGCAGCTACATTTTGGTGGTAGTGAAATATGTAATTTTATTCGAATTATTAAGATGGCAATAAGAACCTTGTTAGAGTTAGCCCTGCACTATAGTGACCTTAACTTAGTTTAGTATTATATTGTCGATGACAAAGTGGTGCTAAAGTTCCCCGATGGCTTGCAGGTGATCCAGGTGGTGGGCCACCTGACTGGGCCAGCCTCGGACAAGGCCGATAGTCAGGGCTCTAATTGCCTTTTCAAGACCTTCGTACGACTGGTCAACACCAATCCGTACAAAGAGCTTTCCTTACGCGAGGCCTGCCAGGACGAGTATGTCACGCGGCACAAACTCGACGGCACCATCATTTTTGCGGACCACAGGTGAGAGAGTGGTTCCTCATTTTGAAGGCTCAAAAAAGTGCAATTGCAAACAAGGGCAAATGTGGAAAGAGTAGAAAGGATGATGCTACCACTGCAGAACGAATGCCTCCTTGAAACAAAGGGCGTCCTGTCAATGTGCTTTTTAACTTCGACATGAAAATAACGCTAGTGGGAAGTGTGCCACTCCCTTACATTTGCTTATTAGCCAATAAATGCACAGTGTGAGGAACAATTCTGAAAGTGGTCAGTTGATGGTGCTTGCATCCATTATCCACACGCGTGCTCATTTTGCAGGCTGTCTACTCTGACGGGTCACCTTCCCCACGAGGTGTTGGGAGTGTCAGCCCACAAGTACCTGCACCCAAGTGACATGGCCATCGCCATGTTTGCACAGAAACAAATGTTCGCCAGCAACTCAGGAAAAGGTGTTGTTGTCTATCGTCTGAGGACTCGTGACGATTCGTTCATTTTCCTCCGCTCTTCGGGCTATCTGCAATATGACCAAGGCACCATGCAGGTGAGCTTACAGTGCTTGGCAGTTATAACAGTTCCACAAGATCGAGCTAGCAGATACCTCCATACCCAACCTTGTTTTGTTGCTGTTGTTGTTTTTCTTTTTTCATCGCACAAGATTTGACCCACACCAGTGTGTGCCTCGCATCTTGTTCATCAAGAAAGTCAGGAATGGAGTGCCAACTATCAGTCAGTCTTGTCTGTTTCACGTCGATATTGAATTCCCCCTTCTTTTTTTTTTTCTTTGTGCTTTGTAAAGATCAGGACTCGTATACACAAAAACATCATAAGCTACTCATAACAGTAGCTGCCGGCCAGTTGTGATGGTGCACATACTATTGGCAGAACCAACCAACCAATGGAAAAGAGCACTTGCAAGCAAAAAGCTTCGTGAATTTGGTCCCAGGGATGCTCTGCAATATATGCCTTGGTCCACGTAGTCTGTCTCTTGTGTTCGGTGCAGTTTTTGTGTGTAACATGTAGCAAACTAGAATAACCTTTTGAAGCTCAGTACACTGTAGACCGCTTATAACGTAAGTCGCCAGAGTTGCGAATATCTGCACTATAAGTACCGCACTATAACCAAAACGATTTTCAAGCCCTTGCTGCACGTATGCAAAACATGTAGACCAAGCATGTAACAGACTTTGTACTATCGCGTGCACATCGCGATTACGTTTTCGCCAGCTCACTGGCTAAAACGTAATCGCGATGTAGCCGGTGCTTTTCAAGCTCGACAGCTTTGCACCGAGTCAAAACGAAGCAACTGTTCGCTGCACCCGCTGCGGAAAAAACCGTGACCGCTATCAACGCGATTATGAACGCCGACATTGCGGTGCTGAAGGCACGCGCCCGACGCAGGCACCGAGTCTGGACAAATTAACTACCATTCGCTGCAACAACTGCAGTCGAAACCGCGGTCGTTATCTATGCGATCATCGATGGCGACTACGCAGTTTTTTAGGCACGTGGCCGTTGTCAACGTTGTCAATTTTGCGTTGTCGCGCAGCGTTGTCAGCGTTGTGGAGGCTGTCCACGGATGGTGATGCTCTGAATGACTGGAGGGCATGATCGGAGCCATTCTGGGGCGATGCTTCGTTGCGGTGGCTACTGTGCATTGGGCGCCGGACTGACCCTGAAGGGAGCACCTTGACACCTGCATGGATGCTACGCTTAACAGCGACAGCGCCGACAGGTGCAGCAGGGGCGTTCTTGGAAATAGGCGACCATGGTAATGGATGGCTCTGGTCAATGGACGCTGACGCTTGCCTGGACGCCAAATCAGGATCTCTGATAGCAGGACACTGGAAGCTGAACACTGGAAGACACCGAAATGCTGCCACTGCTTCCCTGATGCAGCTTCATCTGCTGTCTTGGAGGCCATGCTGCCGAGTACGCTATGGAAAGCGGTGGACGCCGACGTGGAGATGCTCGAACCGGAGGTCTGTGATTGGGGGTGGCTGAGGGATCGACTCGCTGCCGTTGTTGCTGAACCGTTGGTTCTTGGCCGTGATCTTCGATGACGACGAGCCGCAGCTGATGTTCGGGGATGTAGGGGCAGCGCAGGCATAAGAGAGCGGGCGGAAAGCAGCTATAAGAGCTGTATTCCATTCAAGCCAGGACCCCTGCTTGATGCCGTCGTACTTATCCCAAAGCCTTGGCGGCACCGCAAAGATGGTTTGCCGCAACCTGCCATCTTTGTTGGTCTGGCCAAGCATGACGGTCACCCATGGCATTGATAGCGCGAATCCAAGGGATGACGTCGGAATTTGTATGAAATCCGGCTGCTGGAAGTCGCAGCGTATCATCTCCGCCAGGCTACTTGTCCATCGGCCCGAGGAATCAGGGCTGGTGTCCACGGACAGTGGGGTTGCTGTGGGAGTCGTGGCAGCCGTTTCTACCACAAAGGAAGCATCAACGGCATACCTTGGTGGCTGAGGAGTCAAAGAAGTGCCGGGCATGATATTTTCGCCGAGGGAAGCGTGGACGGCGTTCCCAGGCAGGGCAGGTCCAAGACGGAGGGCCCGAAGCGCTGTCCCACCGTCTTCGGTAGAGCCGACGACGACAGCCGGTGAGCCGGCACCTACGGCGGGGCAGCCTGCGGCTCTCCCTGTTGAGCCGTTGCTGGGCACACCTGCCGCAGGATCGAAGCAGTAGCTCTCCGGAGCGCCGTGCACAGAACTGTGCTGATCGGACTCACCGTAGGCATAGGGAAGCGGGCTGAAAGCAGCTATCAGCTGCGCTCCATGCAGACCAGGAAAGCTGCTTGATGCCTTCATAGCTTTCCCATGCCTTGTTCGGCACCGCATAGTCGTTGTGCTGCAACCAGCCATCTTGTGTGGTCGGGCCAGGCATGACGATCACCCAAGGCATTGATGTTGCGGAGCCAAAGGGTGACGTCGTCTGAAAAGCCGCGAAACGTTGGTATTTCCACGAACGCTGGCGGCAGGGAAACGTGGACGGCGTTCCCAGGCAGGATGCAATCGCCGACGGACGCGAACACGGTCGTCATACCCTGGAGCTGTTGTGTCAGCTTGGCGATGGCGTGGACGAGGGCATCAGTACATCCCTGTCCGAGAGCCGCCGAGGAGGCTTGGACGCCGTCCCCGGACGGTGCAGTGATACTTGCGACGGTAGGGTGGCGGGCTCCATACTGGGGGAAGCGTGAACGGCGTTCCTGGGAAGGAGGGACCCTGCACACCGAAGCACCGTGCGAGGAACACTGAAGGCTGGAACACCTTAAGGCAAGGTCATTGCCGACTGCGTCATTGTAATGAATGAGACACAGACACAGCACCCGTTCACTGGGCCAGCTGTTCTATTCTCTCTCGTCGTCTTTTTCTTCCAGAGCCCGCCTTGTGAGCGCTCGCGGCCAAGTTCACTTCGTCTTTACAATATATATATATATATATATATAATGTATGTATGCAGGGTGTCCCAACTATCATGCACCAAGATTTTAAAATATGCAAATGCCACATAGCTAGACAGAACCAAGGTATGTAATGTAATTTGCCGTCGCTTGGAGATACCCAGATTATTTTTTTGCATTCCACCGAATTGCATAATTAGTCTTAATTAATCAACGTCTCAAATATTATAATTAGTTGAAAAGTGTCAGTGAGAAAATTTCACAGTGCCTCGAGCAGCCAATTGCGAGTCAATTTTGCGTGTATTCGCGGGCTTCTTTCACGCTCGAAATAACATTTTTATGTAGCACGTACTGAGCAACAGAGTGCTGTATTGGGAGTTTTTCATGTTGCTCTACAGTTTTCTCAGTGACACTTTTGAACTAATATATAGTGCAACTGACAGTGGTCTGCTCTGTACCACTGTTGGCGCACTTTGCTCCTTGAAGAGGCAGGACGTGTGTCAAGTTCCTGAATACTTTGCAATGTAGTGAATGCGGTTTGAATCGTAAATCCAAGACCTCAAAGAGGTGCGACATAATGCTAACGCATTTATCTTGCATTTGCCACTATATCGCCACTGAATATATATATATTTTTTTATATTTTTTTTATCAGGCTAAATTTGTAAAACAGTGACTTCGCAGTATACTGTGGCCGAAAACTTTGAGGCAGGGCCTTTTAACATTGCAGTCAAGTCCATTCAATGCGGCCACCATGTTTGGTCACTCTGGAAGTGCGCTGGATAGCTTTGCGTTGTGCGGCCCTCGTTAGTTCAGACTACATTACACAGACTATAATTCTCCATCTGCTTAGAGATTCCACTGCATTACAGCATTTCAATATTTTTGTAGGTGAAATAAAATGTGTTTGTTTCGTGCCCATGTGGCGTAGATGGACCACTTTGTGTGCATCAACACGCTGATGACGGAAGAGGATGGACAGCGGGAGCTGCAGACCTTCTTTGAGCGTTTCTCACCGCACATCACGGCCATGTCTGTGCAAGAGCTGGGCGAGTTCTTCGCCTCGTACACGGCCCGTCGTACAGCCAAGCTGGCTGGCTTCACCGAGGGCAGTGCCACCCAAAATCCCCTGTCCCTGTCTCGGCTGGTGGAGCCCAACTTATACCTGGGCTCTGACTGTCTCGTCAAGATCAAGCGGGAACCCCATGACCTGCAGGGCGATGCCCTTATCCATGGTCCAGAGGCGGCGCACAGTACCTGGCACATGAGCCAAGGTGAGCAGCGGCTGTGCGCTTGGAAAATGTCTTCTGTATTTTTACTATGCCTGCCCAGTGATTCCATAACTGTTGTTGCTAGAGCATGGACAAATTTTGCTGAACGCTGCTGCCACTCCGTGCCCTCTCCTCAGCTTTGACATGACGTGTGATGAAGCATAATTGATGTGACCTAACCATGCCCCATAAACTGTGGACCAACTACTGGAAAAGCAGCACCCTCTGAGTGACCGCCAGTTTTGGCATCAGTGGGCTGGCATTGAAAAAAAATGCAGGAGGCTATGGCTCAGAAAATGCCTCCTTCACTAGATGCCCGCTGCATGAACTGAGAACTTGGTTCCAGTTTCTCTCCCATTTTCTTCACTGTTGCCTGCGAGCGCGCATTGGGACGAACACTTGTAAATTAAATTGTGTGCTTTTTCCTAGCGCTATGTCGGCACTAGCACTATGTGCTGATGATGTGTTACTGCAAGAAAATGAATGTATATTCAATTCAATTCAATTTCAATTTTATTTTCAACATCAGAAGACAATGATGTTGTGGGCAGTGGACAAAAAGCTTCAAAAATGGGCTTGAAAGCGTTCACTGACCATCACATTTGACAGACGACACTACAACAGTGCAACATACCAAAAAAGAAGAAAACAATGTACATATGACAATATTAAACTATCGAAGAAGTACATAAAAAATGGAATTCATGATGCAATAATGCTGAGTAGCGTGCACTGATAAGCAAACAATTAAATTAACTAGGCATATTACAAGATTTACAAAAATCTACACTTAAAGTACACAACATGGGAAAAACAGGATCTAAAAATAACAGGACCAATATAGTGCATGCGCATCAGAAATTATTTATTTAGAAGACGTGGTAACTGCATGCACAATCTTTGATCACCATAGTGGGTTCTGCAACGAGGAATGTCCACATTTCGTGAAATCGAGTGTCACATATATTTTGGTTGTATCTCAAACAGGCAAAAGTTCGGAGCAAATTGTATTTTTTCCTCGGTTCTATTTCGTAGCGATTAATGAGTGTACGCTCGTAAAGGTTAGGAAGTGAAACTAAATGCAACTCTCTGAATAGAGGCTCAGAACGGCTTTCGTATGAAGCATTTGCAATCGCTCGAACAGTTTTTTTGTATTATGTGTAATTTTTTAATGTTACAAACAGGTGTAGTACCCCATACTAGGTAGCAGTAGCTTAAAACTGACCTAAATAGAGAGTTATAGATAAGAAGCTTCATACTTGCTGGGACTGAATAACGTAGCTTAGAAAGTACACCGGCACCTGGAGATAACTTAGTTGCTGCAGCCTCTACGTTGCTGTAGCCACTACGTGAGGGTCCCATGACATATGCTCTTCGAAAAGAATGCCTAAACACTTAACTGTAGACACTAGTTCCACATATAAATTTTCAAACTTCAGAGCAACTTCATCATTTTTACGATTTTTGGGCCTAAAAAGAACAGCTTTTGTCTTGGCAGCATTTACTACAAGAGAATTAGCTGTAGACCAGACTGATAATTTCATAAGTACGTCGTTTGCTTTATGAAGTGCATCACTTGGGTTCCTCACTGTAATTAGTATAGTGCGGTCATCAGCGTAGATAACAAACTTAGTGCAGTTATCAATGTTAACAGGTCATTAATATATAGAGTAGAAGAAAGTAGAAGAATATATAGATATTGTGGGCGTTTATTACGCACGTCTTCTTCATCTGTATATTATCATCATCATTCTACGTTGCTCGATCCTCATCTTCACATCTTCAGTTATGTGTGATCATCATCATCATCGGGCGTGTGCCTTTGCTGGTTCGCTCCTGACTACTCGGGCCGAATAAACGTTGTGCCAACAGAGACGTCTTAATATATATATATATATATATAGAGAGAGAGAGAGAGAGCAGAAGAATATAATGCTATATTCTCAGGTATTTAAAAAAAAAATTGCAGTGTAGATAAAGAATCTATTAAGGGAGGCATTGGCACAGCTGTATTGTTTTTCATGAGCTTAGTTTTCACCTGTGTGCAAAATGTGAGACCTTCCTCACCCACCACACCTTACTTGTTGAAAAGCAGTTATGCAAAGCAGTGTGGAATGATTTCTGTTCTTAGTATTGTGTGGTCTAAACCTGCTTCTGAATATTGTCGTAAAACAAAACAAGGACAGAACGTTTTTAGTCAAGGGCTAAAGGGAGATTGAAAGGAGGATGGCACTTCGTACTTAGGGTATGCCATAGTGAAATTGGGCGCCACTATCGTTTAGCTGCCATCAAAATCTCAAGTAGTGTGTGGATTTTTTTACAACTTGGCACAGCTTTGTTAAGAAAATGTCTAGAGCTTTCCTTTTTTTTTTTTTTTTATTGTGTCCCTGCCTTGCATATTTTCTTTGGACTGTTTAAGTGTTCAATGTTCGCAATTAATTTATTCAATCTTTGGTATTTTCCACCAAGAAATATACCACAATAAACTGGGTAAATTATCCTTGATATTCTTGACAAATCTTTCTCTTTGTATCCTCTGAAAACAGTCAGATGATGCCAACTAGGGGCGGACTGATCAATGCAACAATGAATTTTCAATTATAAGTTAGCTTCATAAGGGTGAGTGTGATCATAGGTGGAAATTACAGGGGGGCTCCGGGTTTGTGGTGTTTTGAATGTACCATGACCCCAATAACAGTCGTTTTTGTTGGTTACTCTCTGTTGTTAGAATTTCAGTTTCTTGAAATGCAATTTTGTGATCCGTATCTTCTGAAAGTTCGGCAAGGGGCCAGGTAGCACAGTTGAGAGAAGGATCTGACATCATTTTAGTGTTATGCGATTTTTTTCTTTTAGGTTTTTTGTTTTGCCAATGTTACACTCCCTGACTGCTGGAACAGTTGATGTTGTAGACGGCCCCTTGAGCCCAAGGACTGTGCACCAAGAGAGAGTTCAAGGGGTCATCTACAATGTCAACTTTTCCGACTGTCAGGCAGTGTACATTGGCGAAGCAAAAAACCTAAACAACAGATTTCGCGCCAAAAGGCTACAACAGCTGTTACATTCGGGCAGCGGGGTGGGGCACCCAAGCTACAAGAAAAAAAAAGAAAAGAAAGTAGAAAAAGAAAGCAGCGTTTCCGCAAAATACAGGCACAGACTGAGGATTTGCTGCAGTATAGGAGAAGGGGTGAGAGAGTGGGCAGTGTGGAGAGACAGGTGTGTGCGTGTGTGTGTGCATGCGCGTATTCTGAGAGGGAAAGCGGCAAAATGAAAACTCGCCACCTGTGGCGAGTATAAAGGCCAGATCACACGTATGCTTGCGAATGTACGCAAGTTCGTGTCCGCGTTCCCACACATGTGAAGATGGTGTGGCATGGCTCATACGCATTGAAACGCAGCGCAATTTCAGTGAACAGCTCCTTTCTGTTATTGTGCGCTCTGGCTGCCTTGCATCAGCACACCTGGCCACGCAGCTATGGTGTGGTACAAGCAACTTTTAGTGAGGCATATTTGTCATGCGAGAAAGTGCATTTTCATTCCTTCTTGTTCTGATCTAACAGTTCCAAAAATATAACAGTTGCATTTATAGATATTGAAGCTTTTGAAACACTGTCGGTAAATAAATACAAAGTGGTGTCTGCCAAAGCGTGTATGAGTGAGCGCAGTGAGCACGCGTTGTCGCACATCTCTTGTAGATGCAAACCACCATTCCTTGCGAGGCATGGCAGGCGCAAGGCTTGCGAGCTTGCACACATCAACAAGTGTACGTGCGGTCTAGCTTTAAGGTCTCGCAAGAACAGTCAAAGCGAGAGTTTTATATAAATCTACGTAAGGGTCTCTTCCGTTTGTATGCAGGAGTAACATACACTAAGAAAGGAAGGGTTTGTGCGAAAGTGTAACACTTTTCCTTTTCCTGTGTTCCCTTTTCTCCCCGTGCCCCAGAATCGTCCTTTCAAGACTCAGTACGGCAAGACGACGACGACGACGACGATGACTGCGAAGACACGTAGCGATACAAGGAGATACTGTCGTAAGGTATAGACTCGCACCCATGCGCCTGTGGACATTTCGTGGGAACGCCGCAGGCCTGCACCGCCGGAGTGTGTGTGCCAGTGCTTGTGTACCGAACATGGACAGAAGAAAACTGACGGCCAGTGCAATACAGTGCAGTGTGCAGTCTGGTCTGTGGAAGGGACCAAAGCAACAAGGCTGCTTCTGCTACTCCTGTGGGTGGCGGCCCCAGACTCTGTCTCTCTCTTTTTCTCAAGGCCACCACCTGCGCTGTGCTCTGCCTCTTGTCGCCGCACTCCACAAGGGGTCTTGTGGTCGAGACAAGGACATTGGGGGACACAGACAGTAGGTTGCATTGTGAGATCTTTTTTCTTCGTAGTTTTCTTTTTTTTTTTCCCTGGCCTTGTTTTCGTTTTTCTTTTCTTAGTGTTAATCATCCTGTACATTTTTTTTTTTTTTTTTGCAAATTTGTTGCTGCACAGGCATCAAAAGAATTGTTTTGTCCAAAGCAATGTGTGCAACTCCCTGTTTTGCGGTGCAGAACATTCTAGTCTTTCTCACATGCTTCACCGTTGATTTTTTTTTTCCTTTTTTTTATGATTATTATATTTTTACACCACTACCCATCATCTCCATCAGGATGGCAGTGTTGAGTGCAGTCCTTAAATGAAAGCCTTGAAGGAGCTATTTTCATATTGTCTTGTTGGGAAGATAACATGATATATATATATATACATATATATATATACACACACACACATAATATACTACCAGTGCTCAATGATTCGCGTTGTAGTCTTTGAATGTAGTTTTAGAATTGGACAAAGCTCAAATCAGCCTGTGGTTGCATTTACCAAGGATCTCTGGCTTTGGTGTAGAAAGTGTTTGGCATTGCATGACCAATGAATTAGCAAGAGGCAGCAGGCAAAGCACAATTCAGTGATATGTCTGTACGGCTGAGCTTTCACCCATCCCCAAACCCCATTGCCTGGACGTGTGAACATTCGGTGTTGATGCCAGTTTGAACCGGGACTTAGTGCAAATCATCACATCCCTCTCCCCCCCCCCCCCCCCCTCCATAGCGCCTTTTTACCACCCTATTCTTCACCCAGCTGTTCTGTTTTTGTGTACAAAAAGGGCATGCATGACAACATATTTAATATACATGTCTAGTGCAATCGGAGAGTGCTTGTAAATGTGCTCGTGCATCGTGATCACCTTCGTTCCAGGCAAGCTGTGGTCGTCACTCTTTTTTTGTGTGTGTTTTTGGCGTCTTGGCGTTGTTGTCCAGTAGAGCTACTGGAAGTTTGTTTCTCCTTAGGCTTGTTAATGTTTTTTGTTGGTTGGTTGAGGGCAGGTGTTAAAAGACAAATAACCATTGATATGCCTCACTCACAAGTTGTTTGAGGCTCTTACAGGGCCAGACAAGCTTCTCTAGATTATTCTATATTTTAGGGCTCAAGCACTGCCGGGCATTGCTTAAAGGGCCTTGTGCGGCACAATCGTTACTTGAGGAGCACTAGGAACTCTTCACTTTTGAAGGAAAGAGAGAAAAAAAAAATGTGGCTATTTTTTACTTGGGCTTTTTGAGGTGGGTTAGTTTGTAGCCAAGATATCAAAAGGCCAGATTGCCACTACTTGCTGCTGAGCTGTTGTCGCTGAATTGTTATTGAGCACTCCTTCACAGAGAAAGCTATGTGAAAGCGTTGAAAAACAGACATGAGCTTTGTAGCTTGATTGGAAGTCATAGGTTGGTGGTAATTTTTACCGTGGGAAGCGTACACGCATCGGAAGGGTGCTACATCACTGGAGCTTCTACAAAACACTGTTACCTTTTTGCGGCTTATAATTTTTAAACATGTTGATGTTTGGAATTTTCTTAAATGGAGTATTCATATTGCACTTGTAACATATTTGTATGTCCTTTTGAAGCATGCCTGTGTGGTTGTAAGGCACAACTTGTTACCTGGCTCAAATTTTCTTGTAAAGTCTAGTTGAAAGCATGTGAAATGTGTATAAAATGCCTTGTGATATATGACAGCCATTGTGTAGTTCAAATGAAAAACATATGGAATGTCATGTTTATTGTTTATTTTCTGCTAAATACATGTAATATTGAAAGATCTTTTGCATGCCAAACCATACCTAAAGGTTTTTTCTTTCTTTTTTTTCGTTTTTCTTTTTTTTTTTTAAGCATGCAAACAGTACGAGTATATCTGAGGCACATTGTGAAATTGGCTGCCGTGAACGTATGAAATGTTATGATGTAGTGCTTATTAAATTTAACTGGTTGCATGGTTCAAAAAGGAACAGGCTGTGAGACGCCCTCCAAGTCGCGTTATGCCTCGCCAGGCTGCAGCTTACGACACTGACAGTTTATAACAAACCTTTTCACGAGCTCCTGTAAATCGTTACAAAGTGTTTTTTCGACTGGGACAAAAATGAAAGGTGTGCCATTTATGAGAAAGCTAGAACTCTCGACCTTCTTTATGTGCATAGGAAGTGCAGAAGTGTTTTCATTTGGCAAGCAATGAAACAATATAAGTAAAATTTGTTCCATTGAAAAAAAATTGAATTTTAAATTCCCAGGAACTAAAAATTGGGGAAAAAAAATAACGAAGTTTTACAACCCCATATTCACAATAAAAACAGGCACTGCAATTCTGTAATCTGCGCCAATTAGGATGTGCAGAGTGGACAAAATCTATGTATTATTATTTGCCCTGTGATGTGAATAACTTGTATGATTTTTTTTGCAACACATACATAAACCAAATAACTGTTACATGTAATTTCCAACTTAGTACATTGAATTAATCTGCTTTACACACTCTAATGAATACAGTTTACAGAATTGCGTTCTTTGTTTATTGAGAGTTGTAAACTTGACTGCACTATTTTCACAATGTTACTGATTTAGATCAAACTTCTTAGAAGCATTGAGGACCTTGCAATAGTATGGAAACTTTGGTGAGTCGACAAAAGTTCATATTTGCTGCTTGTAAAATTGAGGACCTACATCGGAATCTGCTCCCAACAGACACTAGAATTAAACTTCTAATGCAGCAAAGTTTGTTCAGATTAGTTCAATTTAACCCAGTAGGAGCATTAAGTAGTGAGAGCATTTCTGCATCTTGCCGACATTCAATTGACAAAGTTGGAGTTAGCCCGAGCTAAAGCCCCCTCCCTCATAATTGTGTCACACACAATTGTGCTATTATTGATTCCACCATTAATGTCGCAACGTGTCTGGAGCATGGGATTGTGGAATGTTGCTTTTTTCGTCCACAATACTGTTGCAATAACTGGATTTGTACATTGCCTTAAGGTTAGAAGTGGCACAAATTACTGGGTGAATTGTGGGACCAAATTTTCTTGCCTCATGGGCCCACATTGTTTACTCACACAGAGGAACTTGCCCTTGTATTTACACATGGCATTCTTGCTAGAGATATTTGGACAGCATTGCTTCATTGTTCAACTTTTAATCCTACCAGACACATTGTATGTGTCTCGGAACGGAGATGCAGATTTAGAAGGTGCATGGCATTGGCTGTAGCTGTTGTGAGCTTGGTATGCTTGCTCAGAAATGGTCCATGAAAAGTTAGTTAGTATGCATTCTTACCTGCAACAAGACTGTCAAACAGTTGCACTGTCCTCCTTTAGGGACAATACCAATTTTCCATCCGTATAGCCCGAAACAAGATTTCAAGAAATTAATGTGCAAAAACAAGTGAAGTTAAAGTTTGGTGTTGGATGTAGCTTTTCCACATTTCCGTGAAGCCTTGTCATGAAGCAGATCTGAAAGCGAATCATGTAATGTGTGCTGCTAATTGCTGTAAAGCTGCACTACACTTCAGCAGAAAGCAGCAGTGAAATTAGTAACGATGGGATGTACAAAATGGAAGAGTGCTTCTAGAGCTGTGCTCTTTGCACGACATTGGTGCCAGGTTGCTTTTGTTAAGACTTGAAAGTTGTATGGGTTCGTTTCTGCAGGTTGTGTATACTTTTTAGCATGTGTCCACATTATACAGGGAATTTTTTTCAGACCATACAGAATTTTAAAAATCTCCTGTGGCAGATAGCGTAATTCTGGTTGTTGAGCTGGATTACTTTAGAGGCGGACATTACTTGTATGTAAAATCGAAATGCATAATCAACTAATTAACTTCTATAATTTATTTTCTTTACTGCGCATATTGCAATTTAAGAGTTGCAGCTGGCAAGTTTGCTAGGTGTATCCACTACTTTTCAGGATGACACCAGTTTCAATGTATTCATTCCCGAAGTGTGATACAAAATACATGGGAGCACCAGTTACTTTTGTGCTTCATTGCATAAAATGGCGGTTTGTTAAAAAAGTAAGTGGAGCAGTATATTTTTAACGCAAGTTTCATGGCGCAATCTCAAAACCCGTGTGATCCTTAGAAGTCATTCCAAGCGAATATGCCTTGCAAACTCGGCAGCTACAATTTGTAAATTGCAAAAATATTCCGTTAAAGAGCTCATAATTTTTTTCAAATCGATGATTATAAGAAACACCTCGTATGTACAGGAGCACATTGTGTTGGTGGTAAATATGTAGTTATTTCAGTGCTGGATACGAGCACCCACCTCTCAACTGCTGTTATCTGGGGTGGATGTCAGCAACAGGAACAGCAGTGATTACGTGTGTTGGAGGTGCCACTGTTGTTTCCTTTTTCTGGAGCCTCCACTTGCAAGCACATCATGACAGAATGCCAGCGTGGAATGATTGAAGCGAAGAAGACATGCTTGCACAACTGTTTGCACGCAGTCTACTTTACTGTAACCTCTACCAAGAATATCAACAGTAGTTTGCTAGAGAAATATATACTCTAGAAGGAGACTGTGTTGGTGTCATCTTGTGGAGCTCCCGCTTTAGATGGCTTAAAGCTGCAATGCTCATTCGGAAAGATGGAAAATGTAGTGACCGTGAGGAACACGTCATTGTTCGTTTTTATTAAAGTAGTACTGACATGATATTCCTGATTAATATCTTTTTTTCATTAAATGAACTTCATATCTTTTAAACCCTAGAAAAAATACTTACAAACCTCGGAGCACCTTAAATAATGTAATATAATATCTTTTCTACAGCCAGTTTTGGTCTCATTTCTGCTGTGTCATGACTTCGGGACATAGAAGGTAGTCGTGTGGGAGCAGGACATTGTGACGTTTTGACGCAATCCGACTCGCTCGGTCGCCTCCTGTGCTGCTACTCATTGCAACGGTTATTCTAGCAGCATAGCAGACAACCAAGCGAGCCGGAGCAAGTGCTAAAACATTGCAATATCCCGCTCCCATGTGACTGCATTGTGCGTCGTGACATTAGGACATAGTAGTAACATAACCAAACCTAGCTGTAGAAAAGCTATTATATTCAATTGTTTAAGGTGCTCTGAGGCTTGCATGTATTTTTTATAGCGTTTAGAAGTCCCAGACCTTCATTTAATGCAAGAAATGAAGAGTCAAAAATATCATGTCAGTACTTTAACAATGTGTCCACTAGGACAGCAGTTCATTACCCTGCAGAAATGACTGTGGGAGGCAGTTATTGGTGGTGGTCAGTTATTGGTGGGGGCCTTGCAGCAGAAATACCCACAAATTATGTGTGCATGCTTGTACATAAAGATTCGGTTGCAAGGCATTCGCTACACACAAGGCTATGTTCACTGCAGTATACTGTAGTATACCACCATCAATCTTTTCAACTGTGAAACTAAGGATGGTGAAGCATGCGAGTTGGAAGTCAACCATTGTAAGGGCATCTGTTCCAGTATTCTCCCCAAGTCCTTCCATTTCCACGCTGCTTACAGTGTCAAAGGAAGGCAGATAAAGGAAATCATTGGGATGACCTCTAACAGGGGCAGCTGCTGTAACCATATCTCGGAACTACAAGCTCGGAGTCCCAGTGGTTGCCATTACAGAAATAGCACGCCTTGCTCAAACCCCGAGACACTCCCGTCTTGGCAATTTCTGCCTATGCATTGCCTTGTTTCAGTGCACGTTTTTGAGGCAGGCATGCCAACATAGCCTATTTGTGTATGTTGCATTTGAAACACGTTATGACTATTCAGCAATTGTGATTTAAGCATTTGCACTGTGCGATTTCAAAAGGTGTGCTGCAAGCATTACCAGCAGTGTAAAAGGGACACTATAGGCAAATATTAAGCTTTGGTCATGAAAATTGCACTGCACATCATATTGCCAGTGAGAAGAGATTATATTATTCCTGTTGATTACTGGCAATCTCGGAAGTCATGCTGTGTGCTGTGTAGGTACTACTGCCTGCAGTGCATCATAGGGCTGTACAGGAATAGCACCACACTTCAACAAATAGAACAGACTTTCTTTGTATGACCCTCAGCGAGCGGTTCTATAGGAAAATGCAATAGATGTGGCCATATCCATTTCCTTTCATGTTCAAATCCATTGTTATCGACTTCTAGTTATTGCTTTGACCCACCACGGTAGCTTAGCGGCTATGGCATTGTGCTGCTCAGCTCAAGCAGCAGGTGCAATCCCAGCTACCACAGCCGCATTTAGATGGGGGTGAAATGCACACTCACTCGTGTACTTAAATTTAGGTGCACCTCAAGAACCTCAGGTGGTCAAAATTATTACGGAGTCCTCCACTACAGCGTGCCTCATAGCTGGATCGTGGTTTTGGCTCGTTAAACCCTATATTTAATTTTTATCATTTATAAACAATGTAAGGTACTCCGCTGAAAGAAAGCTGGTTTGACATTTTCATGGTGGTAGTGATAATCGGGTCATATATATGAAAGGTATGTTTTCGGCAAAACTGATGCTTTTAACTCTGGAGCACCTGATTTTTTGTGTGCACAAGAGCACCACTCGGTGCTCTTCCCTTAGCTTATACCAGTTGCTTAGCTAGCCGAGTTCAAGTTGTAAGCTATGCAAAAGCACACCAGAATGAATGGCATTACATGAGGCTATCCTAAATGCAGTAGCATTTGCATTCGAAACAGGTTAATTGTGTGCACAAGGGCATTCCTTAATACCCTTTGCTTATATCAGCTGCTAAGTTAGCCAAGAACATCTTAGCCTGTTTCACATGCAAGCGAAAACGCTCGCGATTCCTGCCGCCGCGGCGCAGAAACCTGTTTCGAGCGGTGGCGGCGGCGAGGTTCTGGGCGGCAGCGCAGCAGAACCGCTTCCGAACCAATCACGGCCGGCCTCGCCACGTGACCAGTGGAGGACTAGTGCGGGAAAACCTGCGCATAGGACGATATTTGCAGCGGTGGAAAATGCGCGGCGGCAATGCATGTGAAACGAAACCTAGCGGAAAGCTTCGCAGCGCCGCGCCGCTGTTCGCTTTATTCGCTCTATTGCTTGCATGTGAAACAGGCGTTATAGTGTTCGTCTGCTGCAAGTTTTGTGTTGCGCTGCTGAGCTAGAGGTCGCGGGTTCGATCCCGGCCCTGGTAGCCGCATTTTGATGGCGCCATAACGCTGAATCGCTCATGTACCGTGCATTGGGTGCACGATACACACACGGTCAAAACTAATCCGGAGCCCCCCACTACGGCGTGCCTCACATAATGAGATCGTGGTTTTGGCACGTAAGACCCCAGAATCAAATATGAATTTTTTTTCTGCTGCAAGCTCTGTACCTCACAGATGCGGCGGCGCTGCCAGCGGCAGCTTCGCGCTGGTGCAGCGATCGAGAGGCGTATTGTGATGCGATATGACTGCATGTTAAAAACGAAAACGAAGAAAGTGGCAAAGGATTCGATCAGACTAAAAGCGTGAAGAAACTCACTTGGAAAGACGGTTCACGAGTACTAAGAGAGGCGATTTTGCCATATAGCGTCGTGCGACACAACGACTAGCTGTGACGTCCCCAAGGTGTCTAAAAAATTGATCATGAATTTATACCCCTGTCACTCTGGCCCTTCCCAGATAACCATTTATGCTCCATAGATATCCATAGAACATAATGTTTTAGACATTTCACACATCACATATATATCTAGATTTATCCAAACGTTACAAATGAATACGTATATGTAATGTATACCATATTGTAAATCATGTGTGGTACGTCCGAAAATGCTATTTTTGTAATGTCGTTACAACATACATTAAACATCATTTGTGATCAGCAGCGCAACGCGCTGTAGCTATGATCTACCACGTTTCGGAACAAAAATTATTTGAAAGCTTTTGACGAGTCTTCACTGTCTAACCTGAGCATAGGGATCAGGTTAATTGCATTTCATGCGCAATAAAGGTTGGGAAACTTAACCTTTTCAAAGACCTTGTCGCATAAAAATTTAACTACAACACTCTTATTACACTCCCAACCAATATAGCATCGATAGCATAAATCATCAAGAAAAAATTAAATTCAGGCACCTGATATGACGTAGCGTGTACATCACTACGACGCAAGTATGAACGTCAGTAAGACATCGGCTGCTTGATATTTGCAAAATACATGTCAGTATAGGACGTCCTTTAGATTCCATGTCGAGACGTGGACGAATGGATCATGCTTGGATGCTGATAGGATATCGGTGGTTCACTGGGCTTGAAGCGCTGTCGAGTCCAATCCGGATTTGGTGCTTCTACACGGGCACTTTCGACCACGATTTTGCACGATCCGGATCCAGTAGACCGCGATCGTAGGCTGTCGTCTGCACCGTAATGCTGAGTGAACTCAACCAACTAGATCCGAGTTGTTGGACCAAGCTACCATTCTTGATCGCGGTCGAACAATTTTATCCGTATAATCGGGCTTCATCGCGATCGAAAGTGCCCGTAACGTTGCACTGATATTAACGATCGACCGACAGCCAAAGCGATTCAAACAGCCGCTGCCCTCCACGCTCAACACAACTCGCGGAGTCAAGATGCCATAAAGTACGGTCCGCATTCTTTTAATGCGCTAAGCATTCTTTTGTGTACCCCAGCAAAATCTGTCTGTAATTGCGAAAAGTGTCACACCCGTTACCTGCAAAATAAATGCCTAATTGGCGAAGTTAAGACATTTAATCGTTATAATAGTGTAAATGTAGATGTTTCGTAACTTCAGAATCGATAAGCAAAAAAAAAAAAAAAAAAAAAAACGCACAAAAAAAGCATTCTCGTCATGTCCCCTTGAAAGCTCACTTTCCTGCTTTACTGGTGTGCGTGCAAAGAAGCCTGCTTTGAGATTGCGAAGTATAAAAAAATGATAGAATAGCTCATTGGTAGATGTGATAATTGTGTAGTAGTAGATGATTGGTAGCCTCAAAAAAAAAAGGGGGGGGGGGAATTTGTGACGTCGCTGTCGCCACGTCAAGGTCGTAACAAAACAAAAAGTTCTGGTGGCAAAAACTAAAATACCGGTTGTGACGGCGTTTCGGCTTAGTTGATACGATATATCGGCAAAATAAATGCATAATTGGCGCAATTAATACATTTAATCGCTATAATAGCGTAAATGTACATGATTGGCAGCTTTAGAATCTATAAGCAAGGAACGAAAAAAATGTCGCAGTTTCGCCCGAAAGGCGAAGTATCGATTGCGATAGCAAATTAGTAGAGAGCTATTCGGAGTAGGGATAGTAGTTTTATCGGCTGCATAAACTTGGACACATTGGCTTACTAACTGAATTAACAATCGCGGTGTCAGCGCGCACAAGCAAACATGAATAGATCACACTGAATGACCGCAGCCAACTACTCAAAACGCTGGCAGCAAGCGCAGGTTCGCGCGGTCTATCGCTTCAACGGAAACTGAGCGGCGAATGCACAGCGCATACAAAGGACAGAGCCGTGTGGAGAAAGAGACGGTGCGGACGACCGGCATCCCCGGGCAAAGCGCAAAGGAGAAGTTGTTGGCAGAGGAGAGAGAAGCTGCCCCCCCCCCCCCCTCCTCCCGCTTTGTTGCTTTCGCGTGGGAGATTGAGTGGCAAGATACGCCTTTGGTGCCGGAGCACAGCGCCGCATCGCCTGAATACCTCCACGGTCTTTCGCGCGACATTCACGTTTGCTTTCCGCCGAGCGTTCGCTCTCCGTGATAGCGCGCGTCCCCCGCGCGCCTTCGCTCGCGCATACGCATACGGCGCGCGGCGACGATTTTATCGCCCTTGAAATCTATATGGAACCTCACGGCGACGGCGACGCCGACGGCAGAAATCCGGTAGAAGTGTCCATATAATTGCTATCGCAATAAAACATATATATATATATATATATTCTCGTTCTCGTCATGTCCTCTTGAAAGCTCCCTTTCCCGCGTTACTGGTTCGCGTGCAGGGAAGCCTGCTTTGGGATTGCGGAGTAGAAAAAATGATAGAATAGCTGATTGGTAGAGGTGATGTTTGTGTAATAGTAGATGATTGGTAGCCTTTAAAAACGCTTAACCTTGCACTGGGCCGCGCAACGCTTGAAACAGCAAAGCTGGGCGATCGTAGCCCAGCATTTTCTGCAAGTGCGCGCGAACCTTTCATCTTATTACTCATGATGATAATTTCTTTTCGCGCGTCTCGGACTTACGGCCGTCACTGCGCGTCGCATAGCGCAGCTTGCAGCACCGACACCGCGTTGCAATGTCGACAACGCGTTCCAACAGACCCGCTCCGTGAATGCGTCTCTCGCTCTCATATGGCGCGCAAAACCTCTTCACCTCGCAGAGCATGAGCGTGCGAACGCGCCAGCTGTGGACGAAGACGACGACGCTCGAACGCAATCATATGGCTCGCATAAATGCATGCTCTGCAAGCGTGGCTTGGTAGCCTATAGTGGTTACGACGCTCGCCTTGGGACCGGGGATACGCGTGCTCGAATCCCGCCTCGGCAAGAAAGTTTATTTCTTCATAGCTTCTTGATACGAAATTACGGCTGGCTTAAACAGCTTCGCTGTTAAAAACTAAGGAAAAGTGATGACGTCGCCGCGTTAAAGTCGTAACAAAAAAAAAAACGAAAAAAAGAAAGAAAATTAGGGGCAGCTTCTCGCTAGTGGTGCCAAGACTGGGCAAACAGCGAAGCTGGCGACCCCACCTAGCTTTATCTCGGTTCGGTCATGAGGTTATGCTTGGAGACTAGGTCACATTTTGTGCAAGATCACCCCGGAATCATCGACAGCCCAAGCAGCAACGAACACTCGGTCATTAAAGTATCTGGACGCTCAAACGTTTTTGCTCGGTTTCGCGGGCTCGTAACTCCGATCTGCGTTTCGCCGCCGCTTCGGCGGCGCGATCCCCGGGATCGCGCCGCGCTTCCTTTTCTTCGGGGTTCTTAGTCGGCCGCCCCATCTTCGCGGCGATGTGCCCGGCGCGGAGACAGCGGGGCTTTTATGTCGCCGTGACGTCACGGCTTAGCTCCGCCTCTGGGCAGCCCCGGCAACCACTCCGCACGGCGCGGTGACGTCATGGCTCGGCAAAGCTAAGGTAGAGCTAAGGCTAGGGAACTCTGCGCTGAGGCATTTTTTTTACTGAAAATCCAGGTAGCGCCACCGTCACTTTCTTCCGAATGAGCGGCCCCGCTCGCCAGCCGGACGCTTGTCGCGTCGGAGACCCTACCGCAGCTGCATGGAGCTTTGACAGGCGGATACTCGGTGGCGGTAACACTGAGATTATTCCCAACCAATCTATTGTAAATAAAATGGAAAAGGAGCGGCGGAAACAATACAGACGACGCAACAACGACGGTGCGTCGAGCAGACGACAGCTACTCAGCCTGCTAGCTCGCCTCAGCCAATGAGCGCTGCCGAAACAGTCGGAGCCAACGTTTATTGGCCGGAGATTCAGAACAAGGCGACGGCAGCGCCGCCACATTTTCCGCGTTTTTTTGCTTCACCCTCGGCGCTTGCTAAGGCGCCCGCTGGACCCACTCCCCCATTCTAGTGAAGCGATGCGGCGCGCACGATGACGTCACGGCTCACGCAGCTGTGGCGAGGCTCGGCGCGGTCGGCGCTACTGGAGCGAAGCGTTGCTAGGCGGCGCATGGTGACGTCATCGCCAGGCGGAGGTTTTGCGACGTACACTCGACGGACCATCCTCGAGCTTAAACAGCTTCGCTAGTTCACAGGGGTATGTACCATTGCACTTGGACCCTTTCTGCACTATCACCAGGATCGGCCCATATTTCGGCTTTCACCTGACGGCAAACGCCCGGGTTAAACAGCTTCGCTGTTAAAAGAGAAAGTTGTGGCGCGGCAAAAAAAAAAAAAAAAAAAAGTTGAGTGCCATTCCACCCTGAAGGTGGATTACCAGCGAGGCAGTGTATGTGGTGATTGACCCGCTCATCGACGGTGGTCTCCTTCAGCCGCCGCTGCGCCCATTCCTTTTTCTGTTCACGCCGTCGTTCTTGGTAGGCACGCCGTTATTCTTCAGATCGTACAACACCTGCCTACCCATTTCACAGTCAGAGCATCATACTGAGGAACAGAAACTTCGCAGAGCATGACGTCAAGAGACAGAATTAAGACACTCAGATTGGTAGTCACTAGTTTGAATACAGCGTAGACATGGCCGACACGTGTCAAAGTGTAATATCTGTTCTTATCAGCTTAATATCTGACACGGGTGGTATTTGGACCCAAGATATTAAACTTATTTTTGCAAGCTGGCGGAGTGCTTGAGGCCTGGTTCACCTCCACCGCGGGTCGGCCTGGTCACTGTCTTCGGGATTTTTGGTCTACGGACATCGATCCGCTGGAAACCAGCCATATACAGCTTCGCTGTAAAAATGAAAGTCTCAGTTTTGCCCACAAGGCGAAGTACCGACGGCGATAGCAAATCAATCGACAGTCATACAATTAAGGATAGTAGCTTTAACGGCCGTATAGATTTGCAAACATTCACTTACTAACTAAGTTAACAGGCACGGTATCGCCGCGCACAGGCAAACATGAACGCATAGCACTCGATTAGCACGGACAATCGTTGTCGAAAAGCTGGCGTGGCGAAGCGCGACAGCAGCAGCGAGCGAAGTGACCTTTGTGCTGTCTATCGCTTGAACGCAAACTGAGCAGCGAGAACGCAGCACGCACAAAGGTATGAGTCGTCGGCGCCCTCAACGCAGATCGCTTTCAAGATATGGCGCCCGGCCACAGAACTATGCAGTTGCTGCGAAAGAACAATGCCGCCCTCCTTACCCCCGGAATATAGCGCGGGACGGCAGACGGCACGCTTCCTTCCCGCTTTCCTCTCTTGCTCGCACGTGATTGAGCTGCGATCATCGGCTCCCCTCGCACGCTTTCACTCTCACATATAGCATACTGCATGCAGTGACGGTGTTGTCGCGCTTGCAGTACTTTATACGGAGCATCACGTCGACGCCGACGGCATAAATGCTCCTGGACTGTGCATATATTTGCTATCACAATAAAACACAAATACTGGTCATGACGGCGTTTCGGCTCAGTTGATACATCTGCATAATATATGCATAATTGTTCAAGTTAACACCTGTAAAAGTTATAAAGTGTAATGCTAGATGATTGGTAGCGATGGGTAGACATGCATTAGCTAGCTAAATAAGTAAGCAAAAGCAAAGTAGCAACAGTCAAAGAATGCTTGCGCATTAGTAGCCAATTCTCAGAATTTCAGTTTTTTATGCGAAAGCATCAAATGGCTCATTGAGCAAAAAAGCCGGCGTCCGGCGTCTGCAGCAGCCTAAATTCTCATTGGCTGCGACACCATGTCATGAGCCATCATGAGCGTGGCTGCGTGCCAGGTATTGCGTGAGGGGAGAGGGTATTGCCGCGACGCTATGTCACCCTCTCTCTCGGGAGCCTGGGTTAGCGGCGCGTTCCTCGTCCACGCAAGCTCTCGGCCTGTGTTCTAAATGCACCTCAGTAAAGCCAAATCAAAACGCTCCAACCGTCTCAACGTACTCGCTTGCCTGCAAGGTGCTCATAATTTGAAGGACCGCTCAGTGGTGTTCAATTTGACATTAATAACTCATAACTTGCAATCATAGAAGTGTTACCGATGAAGCACGCGCTGCGCTGCATATCAGACACGAGAAAGCATAATTAACGTGCATCACACGCGCGAATCAACCAACGCTCAATGTGTCCAATGCCTGCTAAAAAAAAGTTCTAGGAGGCGTTGATGTGTCACTCAAAGCACGTCGAACTGCAGCGATATTCTCATAGTCACGAGCAAACTCTCATGATTGATCTACAAGGCGAAGCAGTAACGCTGCTGCGAATAATAGCAATTATTAGGTAAAACGGCAAACTTTCGTATTCTGACTTACTCAATTCTGCGGACAGCGATTATCCTTGCCTGCCCGTGTCCCTTTTCATACTATTTAAACGCATAGCACTTGACATGCGGCTTCAGGTCCCGGGTGTATTTGTCATTTTTGTGGCAGTTCATCACGCAACAGTTCATAGCATCACATAGCTCATGGCACTTGCGCTACGCGTGCTGTCGTTCCCCGTGGCGCTCGCCCTACATGTGCTCTCTAGTTACTTGTGGCGCTCGTGCTGCGCGTGCTCGCTCTCGTTGCTCGTAGCACTAACACTCTAGAACAGCAGCGCATGGACTAGTTGAAAAATAGCAATGTGTAAACTACAATGCTGTTTTTCGGAAACTGTCCAACGCAGGATGTTTTTCGCGGCGGGAACACCAAGAAATACGAGCGTCTACTGTGCCTGTCATTTTAGGGCGTCAAATAAAAATGTGCGCATAAGACAATATCTGCAACGTCGAGCTTGAAGTTAATGACAAATAAGCCGCCGTGCTTAGAAATGTGACGCAAAAACGAGTACTGTTTGTTTCTTTTTGATACGAAGCACGCTAACAACATATTCCTGGGGTGGTGCGTGCCATTCATTTTTTGGCAGGTGCATCCGTATGCAAACAATCACCTAAACTTTTGCGTTAGTTTGACTCAAGAATTTCATGGGCGTATCTTTTGTCCAACGACTTTCAATAGCTTTGTACATGACAGTCACATTTCTCATCAGGCCCAATCACGTTAAAAATAAAACTGCATCAAAGAAATTTCTGTCGTGTGATTATAACACTGTTGCAGGTTTAAAATTCGAAAACGTTACGCAGCTCGCACTCCCAAACTTGTGTTGTTCAAATACAAATTACCATAACTTAGTAGGCGATGGTTACAAGCAATTATTAGCGTGAAAACTCACCAAATGCTTACCAGTTCTACATACAAGATATTACCAGTTCTTTGAGTCATATAATAGGGATCTAAGGTTTTTTTTTTTTTTTTTTTTTTCCTGTAGCCAACTTAATTTTCCCGACTGTCACTTGAAATTGCCACTTGCATACCAAAAGGGAAATTGTAGCAGCTCATCACTTGGGCTGCCAATCACTAAGTACCCTGCTTTGCTGATCAATTTAGCCAAGTATTGTAGCTGAAGGTTTGATGACAATGACATTGCTGTTTTTGAGGTGCAACTGGCATCTATTGCACTGCATTTTGCCTGGTAATATATTACGCTGTTTCCTGTATTGTGTTGCATTGTGTTCTGTAAAATCCGTAACTATAGCGAATGCACATCATTGCTCAGTTCTTTTATTGAGTGATGCTATTTGTGTGTTCTTTTTGTGAGAGATGGTTCTTTCTTTTGGCTGAGAAAAATAAAACACTGCATTTGTCACAAAGACCACATTCACCTTATAAATTTGCCTGTGAGCAAACTGCTGCAGCAAATGCAAGGGAAAGAGTGATGTGCCCACGTTTGTGTGCATGTATTAAGGAAGCCTGCTCCAGACTCAAGGTAAAGCCACAATAAAATATAACCCTGACTTATTATACCTTTGTAAGAACAGGAAATTTCATTTAGCACCCTTTTAGTGACCCATTCAGTGGCTCTAGCGCAATCCTTTGGTAAAATCGCAGCCTTCTGCTTGCCATAGAAGAAAATAATATGTATATTTCCTCGCAGAAAATTAATTTAATGTGCCTCAAACCATGTCACAAAAAACACTGATTTCCGGCTACATTTGGGCTACTTAAGATTTTCATTTTGGCTACTGTTGGGCTACTACAAAGGCTAATTTGGCGATCTGTGGTTGGAGCGATGCTGGTAACCTGTTCCTAGAGCAATTTTCTCTTTCTTTTTTTTTAATTATTTTTTTTTATTCACTTATTATTATTTTTTCAATGCCTGCTACACAAATCATGAAAAGCTGCTATTAAGGACGCACATGGTAGAACTCCAAGCAGCATTAGCAAAGAGCCTGCCATTATTAAATACAAGCAAGCCTGTGTCTGTTGGACTGCACACTGCTGATATAACATGCAGGGTAGCCTGCAGAAGAGAACAGATAGCAGGCACATTCAGCATCCCTAGGAGGTGCTGTAAGAATTGAAGCCTGCATGTTGCACAGAACATGCTTCTGAGTACTTGCTTGTGCATCTCTGAGGCTGTGTCTGCCTGGGTAACTATTAATCTGAAATAAAAGCTTCAAAAGAGCCCGCCTTCTCCCTTTTAATGTTTGAATAAACGTATGTGGTATGGTGTAAACGTAATGTGTGCATGTAATGTCACATGAAGGTTTAGGAATGCATTTATTTGCAAAGCATAAATAGCTTACAGTAAAGACAGTAAAAAATACTTACAACATACTTCACAACAAAATAAATAACAATAAGAAACAGTAGTAAGTTCCCGTTCAAAGTACCTCTATACTGCAATTATACTCACGGACAACTTTCTGTGGCAGTAAAGGGAAAGCTACAGGGCCTGGGCTTCCGCAAATGCCCTACCACGGCAAGAAGTGTGGCAGCATTTGACAGTGCGTTTGGTTTCTTGAAACAGACAATGAATCAGCGTAGCTCTCATTTGTGATGCTTTTGCATCTGTCCAATGCATTTGCAAGAGAAAAGTGGAAAATATGTCAAATTTAACACTCACTTGGTGTACTTTGTCTCATTTTGCTGTTGTACATAAACTGTCTATGTTTTCTCATCTCTTAAACTAATACGGATGAGAATGTGGACTTTTTTTCAGACTTGCTTTTGCTTGTGTGCATTTCACCAACGTAGCTTTTCTTTCGTTGACAAAGAAAGTTGTCTGCACTCTGTAAATTGTTTTCTGCAATCCACCTCACCGGTTGTGCAACTGTTTTGATAAGTTAAACAAACACTTACAAGAAAGCTTAAATTAACATTTATATGCACTGAAATATAAATTATTGAACTAACAATAGAGGAGCATTAAACATTTTGTCACGGGTGTTATTGCACGTGCAGCAGAGCATCAAACATAAATGGGTAATATCTTTGTTCTTTGGTGAAGTTCAACATGAGAAACTTTCTGACGTGCTAAAAGAAATAAGGCAACAGACTGCACCGTAAGCATGCAAATGTTTGAAAGTAATTGTTCACACTTAGGAATCAGTTGAAAATTAAGTTATGCTTCGTGTTCCCTCACCAGATACAGCACAGGGTGTTCCAGCTGAAGCATGCGAAAATTTTTATAACTAGGGCATGCGGATACTTTTGAAGGCATGAAATGTTAGACATCCACAAGTGACACAGACCTATTGGTAGGATGTCAAATGCGCCAAACATGCAAATATAATTTCCCATCACACTGACCAAAAGCTGCAACTTTCAGGTTATGAGTGAGCTAATTGCACCCGATAAAATCAGAACCTGCACGCCAAAGTTGATCAGTTGCCTAATCACTGCGCCGAGGCATCATTATTATGCACACCACTGCAGTTAAAGTGATGACGACACACCCCACCGCAATTTCGCAAGCCTAATCACAATTATCTTCAAACAACTCAAATGAAACACCCCGTAGCGTTAATGTCATGGCCACCATCAGCAAGATATAAAACCTCAAGTTCACTGAATATAACAGCGCATCTTACCAGTGCTGGCACTTACAGAATGAATCACAAGAAGGCTTCTAGTGCTCCCAAACCAATCACATCATGCCCCTAGAAAATTTAATAACTCTATAAACACACAATACATAAACATATAGCACAAAAAGTATTTACACACATTAATAAATAAACAATCATCAATAAATATGAGAGCTGCTCATTCTACATCATAAGACTTTTTAAAAAGAATGAGAGATTTTTTTTCTTTTCACAGTAATTGTTTTTTTTTTCCATGCAGTAACTGAATACATACATTAGTTAATTGCACTTTGCCCTGTATTGTTCAATAATTTATTTCAGAAAGTCCATTATGCAGCGCTTGAAGCTAAGTAAAGTCAAATCCCAAGACTTGGATTCTCAGCTTGCTCACATACTATACAAGAACAAAAGGTGCTCATGTAAGAACAAAACTCATGTAAAGTTAGCTACTTAGCACAGAGAATTACACACATACTATCATGCCAGAACAAAATACCAACATGAGAAGGCAAACTGGCTATGCCACATCATTTATATGCAAATCTGAAATGTGGGGATGTTAAAATTGCCATCAAATTTCACTGTAGTACGAAGCTACAAAGGAAACCCATCCCAGTTTCTCAGAAAAAAAAAAAAAGAAAGCTTTGCAGTTAAAGAAAAATTAATTCTGGTCCAAGAACTATTTTTTTAAAGCGAAGCTTACTTTGCTTTTTCCTGGGGTTTGGCATTCACTGTCATTTTCTCAATAGATATCATCATCATCAGCAGCAGCAGCCTATTTTTATGTCCACTGCAGGACGAAGGTCTCTCCCTGCTATCTCCAATTACCCCTGTCTTGCGCTAGCTGATTCCAATTTCCCTGCAGATTTCCTAATTTCATCACCCCACCTAGTTTTCTGCCGTCCTCGACTGCGCTTCCCTTCTCTTGGCACCCATTCTGTAATTCGAATGGTCCACCAGTTATCTACCCGGGTGTGAGCCCAAATAGACAACTTGCTGCTGGCTGCTGTGTCTGGCCTACTAGACAACTCGGGTCACTGGATGTGTGTCCATTCTTGGCTAATCCCCGAATGGATGTGCCACTTTGGCATATGTGTCATACTTTTCTGTGCGTACACCTTTTATCAACATTCTTCCCTCGACAACCATCATACATTGCATAATGTCACTTAGTTCCAACATTGTGTTGGATCTTTGTGCTTTTCTGTAACTGTGAAGCATTTATTCTGAGAAACCATTGTGGTTTTTTGTGCTACTCTCCTTTTGGTTTCCTTTGTGGCTTTGTGCTACTCCCAGGTGAATGACAATTTTTTTCCTTCTGAGAGGACTAACCAGAAGGTATGCTTCTCATTGCACATTTACCAGCATGAGTGACAATAGTGCAATTGTTTTCACATGCTCTTAGTTTTGGTGCTAGGTTGCACCACAGTCAAACCCTGTCCATTTTGAAGCTGTACAATTAGGCACAAAGATATGTTCCAATTTGCTTTTTCCCATTCAGGTTTCATTCTGGCATGATTGTATTACAAGAACAGCGCATGCTTCCACGTTCATGTTTCCCTGTCACAACAACTTCACGTAGGCCCTCACTCAGAAAGCATGGAAAATGCGAGGCAATGCAATACTACTCCTAGACAACGCCATTGCATAATATTGGTAAGCTTGGCAAGCTTGGTAATATCGGCAAGCTTAGCAGTGACAATGGCACTAGAGAGCTTAAGCTGCTGTACACTCTGCCCCAATATGAAAGATAGTACTTAGTCTGTGTCCAAACACCGATTCCTGTAAATGTAATAGTAGTCCAAACCTCCTTTACTGCTATAATGCTGTAAAGTTCTTATGTTGAAGAACTGCCCTTATGGAACTTTTTAAAATTATTATTTCAGCACAGCAACAAGACAAATAATCGGCTTTACACTAAAATTTGCTGTTCCCTTTCATATTTGTGTACCGTGTGCGTATATTGTCACTTCCTGAATACCAAAGATGTAGACAAGAACAGCCGCACTGGAGTTGGCATCTTGTGACACTGTGTTCAACTAGCACATGCGGAATGCTTATTACAGTGAATGACTGTGCTCTACTTAGTTGCTGGGACAAAGGTGATGGATTAAAATAAAATAAAATTGTCAGGTTTAACGTCGAAGCATATGGGCAACGAAGGGCGCCGTAGTGGATGGCTCCAGATTAGTTATGACCACCTGTGGTTCTTTACCATGCACTAAAATCATGGTACTACATCAGTGTTTTTGCATTCCACCTCCGTCACAATGCAACTACAGTGGCTGGGAATCCAACCCACTACCTCATGCCCAGCATCAAAATGCCATAACCACTGAGCATTCCAGCAGCTCATAAGGTGTTGGCAGAAACATAACCTTAATAATATATGTCCGCCTCTTCTCTTCCTCCTTTTCAATGACGAGACTTGTGCAACACAAGAATGTTTCCCAACTCACATGGTTGAAGGGTCTCAAGAGATGTAGCCGCCAGTGCTGGTACTCCTGTCTATACCTTTGGTGTTCCACAAGGAGTACACAATACGCATACGCTGTGCTATAAGAGTCCCCATTCATACTTAACATCAGGCTTGGTTCTTGGTTAAGCTAAAACGACAAAGCGTGACAACATGCACAAAGAAAGGAAGGAGAGCAGTGCCCTTTCTTTCTTTCTATCTGTGTCGTTCTCTGTTGCACTGTAGCCCCAAGTTGGAACATCAACTAAAGCACGTAGATTATTTCCACTGGCACGGCAGCTGGTGGAATATCCACCGCGAACTCAGTGAGCGCAAGTGACACAGCTCTTGCCTGAGCATGAGACAGGCATGAATATGAAACGATGTGGCCACTGGGACTAAGCTTGGGACAGGCTTCCAGAGGAAACTCCACAATGATCCCTGCAAGCATAAAGAAAAAGAAGTCTCAAACTTCTGAATCTGAGCATCCCAAATTTACAAAACCTTATTTCTCTCCATTGAAAAGCTGAGACAAACATTCATTGTCATATTAGAGCACAAATATTATCAACTAACACAAAAGACTTCATGAGGCAGACTATGGCTACTGCTTACATTTAAAGCAAACACTATGCTAAAATAAAGTGAAGCAGTAACACTCAAAATCAGATTGCGCACAGGATATGCACAATGGGTGAGGGCTGCAGCCACTTGCCACAAAAGGACAGTTGAACTTGCCTGCGAGAGGACTTTGGACGAGAGGTCTTTGGACGGGCTGACTTTCTTCCTGACCGGTGTCGGCCGGGCATCTGCAGCCCATCCGGAGAGTAGCTCAAGTACACATGAGATAAGTCCAGATCAGATTTCTGTAACCATATGCAAGCAGAAAGAGAGTTAAACTCCACAAAGTCAATGGTAAAATGGTGCTTTTAGTTGTACACTGCTGAAGTATTGGCAACTAATCCTGTCTACTTGTGTAATAGTATGAACAAAATTTTCATATGCATATGGCAGTGATGGAAGCGGCACTTGGCCTTTTGGAGCAGCTTTCGGAGCAGGAAATATTGCAGTTCGGAGCAGAAATATATGCTTTTGAAGCAGAAAAATTTGCTGTTTGCAGCAAGCAAACAATACTTTGGAGCATTAACTTATTGCTCTGGTGCAAAAAGGAAGCTCTGTATAAGTTAGCACTTTCTGAAGCATTGCATTCAATATGTATTACACTAAGATGCAAGTATTCTTCTTCCAACTTGCTGTCCCATTTTTTTATTATTATATATAAGATGAAGATAAATGCAAATTTAACCCTAATTCATAGTTAATTCCCCCCAAGCCGTCCTCGGCTTCATCATCCATTTCATCTGCTAAACAAGTTGAATATGTACAGCCACCCAATACTTTAATGATATGGTGCAAGCGCTGTATCCTCCCTTGCGCATTACTTTTAATGCGCAAGGATAAGCTTATGCTAGTCACAGCGCATGGTCTTCTAAGCTGTTCCATGCAAGGCGCTGACCAGGGGTGTAGCCAGAAATTTTTTTCGGGGGGAGTTCACCGGCCCGACCGAAGGGGGGGCAAGCGTCTGCTTTCCTCTACATGACGTGATTGATAACAAATATCGGTAGTTTAAGCAGACTCTATACATGTATATCAAAGACATGGGAACCCCCCCCCACGCGTGTGCATGTGCTTGTGCAAAAATTAAGTAAAAGGTAAAGTAAGCTCAGTAAAATACCGTAAGTACGACATGTACGGTGGGCGTTTGGAGCAACGGTCTCTCATCGCACCACTGAATGGACCAGTCTTCGAAAACGCATCATTGAGACGACCCGCCCGATCGAAGAAGACATCATTAATTTTTAATCTCCGTTAAGCGTAAATGGCGTTGTCCTCGTCGGGGCGAAGTACGTTTAACAAGTCAAGGACGGCTATACACGTGAAAATGCATGTGTGACTACTAGGCTATACCTACTCCCATAGCAATAGCTTGTTCGCTGCGTCTTTGCGCTAGAAAACTTAAATACGCGCAAAAGCGCGTAATGCTTTTTTTTTTTTTTTTCGAAGCTTTCGTAGCCCTGCTCCCTCATACGAGAGGGTTGCATTTCCTGCAGCAAGTGCATGGGCCGCTGTGTCTTCCGCTGTGTGCGAGCGTGCAGCCGTCATTTGCCTTTACGTCAACAGATTCAGAATTGTACAGAATATTTCACCGCACAGCATAAATATGGCATGTGTACGCATTTTAAGTAGTGCGTGCAACTCATTTCTGCTTCACTTACGCCGGTGCAAACAGGAAGCGGCCTTGTACCTCACAGAATCACGACTGATTGGTGTAGTAGTGATGCCGGAATTAACTCCGGTCTTGTTCAGTACATAGTGCACATAATAAATTTCTCAGGACGCGTGAACTTCGACGAGAACTGTTTCTTGAGAAGAGTTTACTTACGCTGTACTGAGCACAGCAATAATCTGTGACAAACACCGTGACAGTTTTTTCCATATGCAGACATGATTCGCTATAAATTACCAACCCAAACGGAAGCGCATAGTAGCACTGGTTTCTTGAATTATGTCAGCGCGCAGCGACGAGAACAAAGGGGGGGGGGTTGAACCCCCAACCCCCCCCCCCCTGGCTACGCCCCTGGTGCTGATGCAATATCTGGTTGGTGCTCACGCAATATTATTAAAAAATTGGGTGGCCGTACTATATCGACACTATATATCACTACTATTAAAATTACCAGCTTAGTGAGTTCGTAGCTGATCAGAAGTACAATTAAGCAGCGCAAATCCAGATGGAACAGAAATAAGGACACTATTTTTATTGTTGTCCTTGCAAGTATAGATCCAATAGCATCTTTGCTGTGTGGCTTGTTCGTCTGTGTCTACTTCCTTGTCCCGCTTTCAAACTTTTTTCCATGTCTAGGCTGCCTCGTCGTAATAAAATGATCTTATGCACTTGTCCACATGCCACTAAGCAACTGCAAAAAAAGCACGCTGAGCAGCTGTGCCCTTACAATCGTGCACTACCTTAATTACATAACATAATTATTATTGCACAATTATGTGGGCACTACAGGCGAATGATCACCGTCAGCATTGCCATGAGGTTCCGTATAATGTCCAAGTGCGATAAGATTGCAGCCGTGCACCGTATGCTGTAGTTGCAAGAGAAAGCGTGCGAGGGTGAGTTGAGAAGGATGGTTGCTTGATACACGGTGTCTTCTCGCGTGCACGAAATATACCAAATTATTCAGATATTCTGAGCAGGTGCATGTCAGCGCAGGCCTGGTGCAATGCATGCGATAAACAACAATTTGGTGCAGCATCTAGCAGGATTTCCTTTACGGCGCACAGTTTGGTACAATTGATGCAACACTTCATCACTGATGCTATAGGCACACTGCTACAGGTGCACACAATTCATGAGGGATTCTGATCCTAAAATTGTACCATTTACAAGAAAGAACAACTATTGTGGTGCAAAGAGAAAAAAAATTGGGCAGGTCCCAGACACTACGAATCGGTGTAAGGAAGCTCTCCCATCCACACTGCCACAACGACCAACCAAGCACTGCTGCATCATGCCACCCAAGGTGCATGTGCTATCTCCGCTCTGCTGCTGCAGCCTGATAATGCCATCGGTTATGCCAACCAATCAGTACTGTGCCCTCCCCACACCCTATGACATTGTTCCTAGCAGCAACCCATCAATGTATGTTACCTCTCCTTTTGCTTTGCTCCTCTCAGCACCACCCCTCTCCACCTCCTCACTGGCCGCACCCTCCCTTTCACAGTCCAACCATCACCGACCACAGCATCTAACTCTGTCAGATGCCACAAAGAAAGCTTCACTTTAAAGGCAACCTCTGCTGTAAACCTAGTAATGCGGAAAAGTAATCTCTGCAGTAACTCAGTCTAACCACTAATCACATCACCAAAACCCTTTTGAGTTCACAAATAAATGTTTGCTTTAGGGAAAGAGAGAAACTCTTTATTGAAGTCAACTAGTGTTGATTTAATAAATGGGCGTTAACAACTAGTGTTGACAATGCCCACTGAAATGCAGAGAATTCTGCCAGTGTATATGTAGACGCCTACATGCTACTCTGCATAGGGAAGGAGATCAGGGACAGAGTGGCCCTAGGAGAAGGAGGGCGGGAAAGGAAAACGAAAAAAGCAACAAGATACATGACCATAGTATGTACAGGAGAGACAAAGGTAATAGTGTTGATGTAAACAGGCTAGAGCGTGTGAATTAAGCCAATGTCTTGAAGGAATATGTTGAAAGAATATCTTGAAAAGCAGAGCTCATTTTACTTAAATAACAAGCCTTTCGTCACTGTAGCCTGGAAATTCCAACAAATGTGTTATGAAATTTCTAACATACCCCGGTTATCACAGTAAAGGTTCGTGATCAGTCCATAACAGCACAGGTAGCGATTGGTGAATGCAGCGGTCCGACAAAGTCGATACACTGCCTCAAGGTGATGGGGAAGCTGATGTGGAAGTCTTGATTTTAAGACAGGGCCAATTGTGTGGAGAAAGTGATGTTGAAAGTTATGAAATGGTGGTTGACTGTGGCAACCAGCATGCTACAACAAGTTTAAAGGGACACTAAAGGCAAATACTAAGTCGATGTGGATTGTTTAACTACCATTCCATAAACATCGCAATGCTTGTTTCATGCCAAGAAAAGACTTAGTAGTTTACGGAAAAATTGCATCTGAAGGGTCCAAATACTTTATTGCAATTTAAATCTCCCACCACCCAACCGGGGAGTGGTGACGCTGCATATGCCATCCCCGCCCTTTGCTGTCGTCGGTGAGTAAAACGGCACACGGCAGACAGTGGTACAGTTTTTTTTTTGCACAAATTGGGAACATGCAGCCAAAAAGAAACTGAGCCAAGACGGAGCAGTGGATTTGCCGCTGCAGCTGCTTTTGGTCAAGTGGCGTGCGCTGTTCGGGCATCCCACGACATCACATGGAAGTGGAATGCTCTGCTACTTGCAGTTCGAGCGAGTTTTGCGAGCCAGCGATACCAGCGCAGCACTACGCGATAACGAAACTACTGAAACACGAAAGTGTGGACGATGCAGAGTCGAGCGAAAACGAAACCTATTGACCGCCCGCATCATTTTCAAGGGTAATTTCGATGAGTTTCCTTTTCTAAAAATGGAATAGAACTGGAGAAGTAGCATTTTCTTTTGTCTTATGATGCAATACGATGATGTTTTTATAACGAGTGGATGAGTACTACCGACAGAATTTAAATGAGGAGTGCCCTCACCATCAGACAAGTACCGGGGGAGTCTTTAATCGTATCCTGCACTTACCTCAATTTCTTGATTAGTAAGGCTCTTTTGCGATAATATTGACACCTTAGAGATTCTTGAGCACTAATCTGTCACTTTAGCTTGACTTAATATTTGCCTTTACCCTTTAGTATCCCTTTAAGCATATCACCACAATACCTCGGGCAAATAGGTGTCTCCTATATGGCATGGAGAGCTACGAAGCAATGACACAGCTGAGAGTTAGCGGTTTGTGCAATCACATTATTTACATGGTTATGCACATCGCACTTAAGCGTTAATGTCACACTTGTTCCCAAAACTAGCCAACAGGAGGCACTGACCTCATGAAGATTGCCAACATCAGGAGAACTCTGTTTGCACATGTTGTTTCCCGTGTATGCGATGCACTTCAGCTGCCACTCTCCGGTGTCTTCATTCCACTGGACACACCTCTCTAAGAGCTCCTGTGTTGTTGAACAGTTGAACCAAGAACTTATTGTTTAACTGTTATGACAACTTGCGACTAAAAAGAAGTGAATTGAGAACTCTAGTGGAATATTTGACTCAATTTGCAGTTGAAAACATTTGACAGGAATATGCACTGGCTAAATAAAACCCAGAATTTTAAAAAACAAGTCAACAGCCATAACACTTCCTGCGTCGAAAATTAAACCTCAGCATCCCTCATTATTTACAATAATGATGTGAGGTACTTGGAGAAAATGTACAATAACTGACAACTTAAGATTTCAGTAACAGCTCTAATCAGACAGTTTCCTTGCAAATAAATGTTATTCCTGTCTCTTTTCCAATAAGACAAAGTACAGCCACACCTCAAAATGTCCTTTAGTGTTTCATCACACAAACATGACCAGTGAAGCCAAGTCCACGAATTAAATTGTCCAATGAGATAAGCACACAAGGATGCGGGCAAACAATGTCCCTGATGTCATGCGAGTCCAGCTTGCATCATCTACACTCGTGAACTATTAATTTTTAATCATACTAGTACACTTTACGACTGTGGCTGCAGTACACTTAAAACTGCATTGATCACCGTAATAAGGTAGAAATTGTTTCGTGTTACACTTCAATCAATTTACATGATTTCAGTCCTTAATTCCCCGTGCATCCCCAGGAGTGGAACTACCTTTCCCTCGAGTGTCGTAGCCATGATAACAAACATTTTCGTAAAATGTAGCTTAACATTGAACAGTTAACATCAGATCACATACATTTTTAGGCTAACTCACTGTACCTGTTTTATTTTGTTATTTTGTTACCATTACCCTCATTAGAGCCATAGGACACTGAGCGTAATATAAATCAAATATTAAATGAGAACGTGACATGGTTGTTGTTGCTCACCAACCTGTGACATACAATTTGTTTGCTGAAACCATGAACAACCCCTTCTGTCACCCCCATTCCCTATGTTCCATTCCAATATCCCATTTCCATTCCATCCCCATACCTTCAATCAATTCATAGACATGGTTATGTTTCTCTGATTAAATGTGACATCACAAGTCCTTATGTAGTGTCATATTGAACGTTGCAGACCATAAGATGCAATCTTGCTGCGAAATCAGGGCAAAAAAAAAAAAGCAATGGTAAGCGCAGAACCTTGTTTTAAAGCTTTTAAAATTTAAACACAGGCAACTGTTATAGTAGTACTTTCGCCAAACCAATACATTGAATCCCTACAGAAATGCGAGTGCCCAGCAAGCAGACCAACCTGGTACTCTGGCGGGATGAAGGCGTCTATGAGGAGCATGTTGAGCCGCAGTTCCCGACTGAGCTGGCGGACGTTCTCAAGCAGCCCCTCGGCCTCACGCTGGTGCTCCTGACGCAGGTCAGCCATCTCTGCCTTTGCGCTCATCAGCAGAGCCCAGACCTTCTTCAGTTTACGTGTCTTGCCTGCTGCCTCCTCTTGCAGAGTGGAGTACCGCTCCTCCATATCCAGCCGCTCAGCCTACACAGCAGTTCGAGTGCACTCCAAGTTAAAAGCTGGTTCCGCTGCACAGTCACGGCCACACAGAATTTTTTAACTCCTGCCAGTCCCAAGTCAATCCACAGATGCCATGACATGTAAAGCCATGGCAGCATATTGAATCATTACGCATCATGCATTTTGGCAAATCATTTTCGTGGAAATCCTTAAGGTGGGGGAAGTTTCACGAAAGGGAATAATAGTTATTCATCTAAGTGTAGTGCGAAGCCACAAAGGAAGCCCATAAGGTTTCTCAGAAAGAAGGCTTCACAATTAAATAAGCATTTGTCCTGTCACATGGACTAAACCCAGACCTAGCTAGGGCAACGCTTATCCAGGGCAGTTGCTCTACAATCTGAGCCAACCAGGAGACTAGCTGATCATAGAGCAAGGCTTAATTAATGGACAGCATGAAGCCTAGGAATATTGAATATGGCAAATCAATCTAGCAAAAATCTGAAGGGGGAGGGAATCTTGCAAAAGGAAAAAAAAAAAATGTCATTCACCCAAGATGGGTAGCATAATTGAAGCTTCAAGGTAAATCCCTACGAGTTCCTCTAATATGGCTTTCACAGAATACTATACAGTATTCTGTAGGAATCATGCGCCCCAACCCCCTGCTCGAAATTATGTTGCAGTAGTTGACATACATGGTTGATGTCGTTAGATGCTTAAAGAAGACCGTCCCTGAGCATTCACCTGGGCAGTTTGCACACACCACCGTGTTAGGCATATGGATGCAGTGGTGTCACAAGGTTCGCAGAAGTTAACCACAAGATCATCATAATGTTTTTGTAGCGCCCTCCTACATTCTCATAGGCTTACTACACTCTAAAAACAGTTTACATGCTTTTAGGCGTATTTTTCTCCAACTACAATAATCTTGCATGCTTTTTCTTTCTTTAACACTGTGCGCTCGGTACTTTCACGTCACAAACGGCTTATGCGTTATCAGTGTGACATGGCATCGTGACAAGAAAGTAGTGGACACGAAGTTTACCAGAAAATAAATGCAATCAGGAAGAGATGACGATTATTGTTGTCAGACAAAGATATGCCCCGAAGGGTGTAAACTGCTTTTAAAGTGTACAAAATGCATAGGGATATACAAGAATCTGATAATGTGCCAAAGCTGCCATTATGACTACACTATGGATTCATGCAGGGTTGTTTCTTTTTTTCTTGGGTGTGCATGTTTTTTGTTTTGTTTTTCCTTTTCAGCCTACAACTGATATGAGCAACAAACGTTTTACTGGGATACATCGCTATGGACGTAAAAAAAAAATGTCACAGTTTCGCCCTAAGGGCGAAGCAATGAATGCGATAGCAACACAGCACTGTCATACGAAGTAAGGTGAGCGGCTTTGGTAGCAACAACACGCAGAACTGTTGTCGACGCCATCGGCGTTTTGCCCGCGTTAGCTCAAAATGCGTGCGGCGTTGGTGACTGTTGCTGGAGCCTCTGATATAAATAGGCACTTGGTGCCGCAGCTAAACGTCGCCTCCCTTCCCTCCCCCTCCCCCACGGCCTCTCGCGCGTCTGAAGAAGGCGTGTTTGCTCTACATATATGGTGATTGTAAAGGAGAAAAGAGGCGCCTACTTCTGCAGCCCTTAAGCGAGCACGGCGCAGAACGCGCGTTTGTTCTCCGCCGCGCGTTCACTCCCCGTGAAAGACGCGCCCCTCGCGCCCTTTCACTCGCACATACAGCGTTCGGCGCGCGGCGACGATTTCATCTCCAAATGACGTCATACGGAACCTCACGGCGACGGCGACGGCGACGGCGACAGCGACGGCGACGGCGACGGCGACGCCGACGGCAGAAATCTGCTTTTGAGTGTCCATATAATTGCTATCGCAATAAAACAAAAAACGAATGGAACCCAAACATGAACAAGGAAGCGTGTTCTAGTTGTGTCTATTTTACCTCTGCAGCGCTGTATCCCAATTATGCTATTACAACTAGCTCCAACACAAACCTTAATAGACATTCTACACCTGCTATGACCTTTCAAGCAAGGGAAGAGCCAATAACAGTTACTGCAGTAAGCATGAGGCAGCCATTCCACAGTCAATTCTATAACTAAGACTGCCTTTGTCACGCTTAACTTCACTTTTTGGATGATACGCAGCAATCTGGAGAAAAAATTCATGTTTCGTCAGTGAAAAGATTGCATACAATCACATATGACTGTTCAATCTTCCAACCCAAAGCCTTCCCACTGGAGCAGCTCAGCACCCTACAGTGCTTTGCTGTAGACCACAAGGTTGCATAGTCCCACTAGTATTAGGCATGGTAGTCACATTACAACGGCGGCGAAGTACAAGAACAACCATGCGTTGAGGTTTAAGCCCACCTTAAACGACAGCAGGCAGGCAAATTAATTCAAAGCCCTCCACTAAAGCCTGCTTCATAAGCCCAGGTATAGTTGGCCAACGGGAAGTGTTGCGAACTGTCACTGTTCAGCACCTCTTGAGCTACCAATGTCATTTGAGCTGCCAAGTGGGCAAGAATTGGCTGATGCTTCATGCTCCTACAGGATCCCCACAGCTGCTCCCACGCCCACCGCCAATCAATGCTCAGTTTCATGAAGCAATTTTCATGGGAACAGAAGTCAAAAGACAAGCTATCTGTCTTTCTCTTTTCTTTCTTTATCAGGGTGCAGTACTTATGACACTCACTTAAACAATGTGCAAGTGTGCACTCATGGTCAAGAAATTACAGGGCGCGAAACCAATGAAATGATTTGTCCCACAACCTAGGTGCAGGTTCATTATTTGTCAGTACATTGATGAACAAGGACAGTGGACAGAATGTGCCCTGCTCAAAAGCAAATGCCTGGCAAACACGACTAGTTTTCTATCCCAGGCACATGGCACAAAATTCACAGGTGTGCAGCAGTGCTTGCACACCCAGCTGCAGGTAATATGTACAAGTTCCTGGCTACATGAAGAGACACTGAGGAAACTACCATATTTTTCAGACTATAGCCTGCACCCGATGCATAGTCAGCAGGGGCAAATTTGTACCTAAAATAATAAAAATTCTTACTTAGATAGTCCATAGCCCCTGAATAGTTAACAGGGACAAATTGCAGCTGAAAATAAGTTTTTTTTTCTCTCTTTAGATTGTCCGTAACCAGTAAACAGTCGGTTTTTCTGTTTCACCAGAATGCAGTTGATTTTGATATGTGACTTAGCATGATAAAGTTGCAAATGCAGTTGAGCCTAATATTTTTTAGGGTTCCTACAATCTTAAAAGTTAAATAACCTACAGTTCGTACCTATAGATAGTCTACATCATGCAAAATTTAAACAATTAAGCACGTGTAGTCAGCCAACTATAGTCTGGAAAAATATGGTAAGTTCTTTTTTATCCCCAAGCTCCACAAGCCTTTGTATTGGCACACAACAAATGGTGTAGTTCAAACAAGAAGGAATGCACCTACCTCCTTCTGCTCCAGGGCTTCTCTGAGAGCAGCTTCTTTTCGCTTCCTGTCTTCAAGCTCTCGTGCACTCTCTTCCAAGAGTCGCTCCTGTTCTTCGGCCTTTTGAAGGAGGTTCTCACCTCCGACGATGATCTTCTTTTCGAGCGCATGAAGCTTTTGCATCAAACCTTCCTGCTCTTCTCTGCAAATAGAAATCCCCCAGAAATGACCACAGTTTACAAAAGAGTGACTATAGACACCCATACCCGTACAAAAATGACATCGGTTTTGGTAACATTCTTGCAGTAACTAGGGTGACGTGACAGATTGTACTAAAAAACTCGACTCAGAATGCAACTCAACTCAAAGCAACCCAACGGAACACAACTCAAACGCACTTCCCTCAGAAGGGCGAGGGAATGAAACCAGACCTGCCTTCTTTAAAATAGGAAAAATACAGTACGAGCCAGAAAATACTCTAACGGCAGCCAAAATTTCTACCACTGCTATACATTGGTTCTGTGGATGTGTGGTGCTGCTACAGGCAGGTCCAAATAATCAAGCGGGTAAAAAAAGATCAGGCTCTGAAGAATCTGTCTGCCACAGTATCTGTATCCACATGAAATCAGTTTTGCCCTCAAGCGAACACAAATGAAAAATCACAAATATTTGGGCAGGTCCGAATAATCGTGCAGGTAAAAAAAATCAGGCTCTGAAAGATCTGTCTGCAACAGTATCTGTATTCACATGAAATCAGTTGTGCCCTAAAGCGAACACAAATAAAAAATCACAAGGTTATTGGTGTCAATGTACGACAATCGTAAACAACCCCTAAAGATTGGGCACTTGACAAGAGTCATAAAAGTTGGCAGGCATGAGAAACCTCTTATTCACCTGCTTGCCGCTACAAATAGATATACGCCTAAAGACTTAGAGATTGACTCCAACCAAATAAGGAAATTTACTAGCCCGACGTTTCGGAACCAATTCGGCTCCTTCTTCAGGGGGTATTCTTCGGAGGTGGCGGTGTGCCGCTTTTAAAGGTCCGTCGTAACAAAGGAGAGGAAGGGAGAGAGAGCCTAAGGTGCGGAGACACTTGTCCTGGCACCTGTTCTAGACAGACCAAAGGGGTGGTGGGGTGGGGTGGAGGGGGGGGGGGGGCTTCGGCGTCGCTGGTCGGCTAGGATGACCGGTGCCGGGCGCCCTTTAGTCGCGGGAATTCGTTGACGAGGGACGGGGGAGGGGGGGGGGAGGACGAGTTGTTTTGGTGTTGCTGACCTAGAGCGGGGGGTCCTTTCTTCCCTTCGTCGCGTCTGCCAGGCCATGAACATACAAGGAAGGAAGAATGCCCTTCACGCGGTTTATATTACCCGCCGTGTTCTGAATGTGCCAAGACTCGAGTAGCAGCCTTTTTCGCCAGTTTGTCTCTGTTTGAAGGATTTGGGTTTCTTGGAAAGAAATCTTGTGGTCGGCGTCTTCGGAATGTTCGGCGACGGCGCTGCGTATTCGGTTGAATGGCCGCTACCTACACTTCTCATCCAACCATCCGGCAAACCACAAGGCATCGGTCGTAAATTCTTTATTGAGAAGAGTCGAAACTCATTGCACATTGGAATCAGATCAAAAGAAAGAAAGGAGAACGGTTCTCAACGAACTCAAAAGGAACGGCTATACAACGGAATTCATTCGAAAAACAACCCGACAACAAAAAAGAAAAAACAAACTACGAGACCTACAACCGTTGACTCCCCCTCGACCACTGAAACGAGTGTCCATCCCATACGTCAAAGGTGCGAGTGAAGCTCTCAGCCGAATACTGAAAAAAGAAGGCCTCAAAGTCGCGCATAAACCGATGAACACTTTGAATATCCTCATTCCTAAACCAAGAGACCGTCCACCAAAAGAAAAAGCTCAAGGCGTCGTCTATAAAATCAGCTGTGCCGACTGTCCGGCGTCGTACATCGGGGAAACCAAAAATCTAAAAGAAAGAATCAGACAACATGAAAACGACGTCAGAACATTCAACCGAATACGCAGCGCCGTCGCCGAACATTCCGAAGACGCCGACCACAAGATTTCTTTCCAAGAAACCCAAATCCTTCAAACAGAGACAAACTGGCGAAAAAGGCTGCTACTCGAGTCTTGGCACATTCAGAACACGGCGGGTAATATAAACCGCGTGAAGGGCATTCTTCCTTCCTTGTATGTTCATGGCCTGGCAGACGCGACGAAGGGAAGAAAGGACCCCCCGCTCTAGGTCAGCAACACCAAAACAACTCGTCCTCCCCCCCCCCTCCCCCGTCCCTCGTCAACGAATTCCCGCGACTAAAGGGCGCCCGGCACCGGTCATCCTAGCCGACCAGCGACGCCGAAGCCCCCCCCCCCTCCCCCCCCCCTCCACCCCACCCCACCACCCCTTTGGTCTGTCTAGAACAGGTGCCAGGACAAGTGTCTCCGCACCTTAGGCTCTCTCTCCCTTCCTCTCCTTTGTTACGACGGACCTTTAAAAGCGGCACACCGCCACCTCCGAAGAATACCCCCTGAAGAAGGAGCCGAATTGGTTCCGAAACGTCGGGCTAGTAAATTTCCTTATTTGGTTGGAGTCAATCTCTAAGTCTTTATCAATTTTCCCAACCAGACAGGTAATTCTGTCGAAATGTTTAGCTTCAAGATATACGCCTGAATGCAAGTTCCGATTAAAATTATTTTCAACAACTAATGCCATTTGTACTGCTTAGATATAGAAAATAATTAAGCAGGTATATCAGTTAAACGTTAACTAAACAATCTTTATTCCAGCAATAAACCTACCAATGTCTTATCAAATATTCTGTCTCAAAATCATTTTACGAACTTCTGTATTCTGTCATGTTCATCTGCCTGAGCTTCCAGTTTTAAGTTCCACTAATGTCATTAATTGATAGAGTTCCATGTCTCAAAGTAACAGCTGGACTATGAGCAACACCACAGCGGTGGGATCCAGATTAATTTTCAAAACCAAATCTACCTAAATCTATACACACAAGTGTTTTCACATTCCAGCCCATCAGAATGTCGCTATCATAGCTGAGAATCAAACCCATGACCCTGCATTCAGCAGCAGAACACCATAGTGACTGATGCACCGTGGTAGGTTGTTATATAAACATCACTTGTAGCTTTCAACCAAGTCTATTTTATCTCTGTTTATTGCAAATCATGTTCACGCAGTGTACTATACTCACGGAATAATATGTGTAAATTTAGGAATAACTAATGTGGCATACTTTTCTTTCCACCATCTCCAATTCGTGTGACATTGGTGTAATTTTGGCTTGCACACTTAAACCAGAGTCCGCATCACCTTTGGTGACCAGATTCATAGCAACATCACATGACACTCTTGAGTAATTGTCCTGCGTATTTTAAAATTTCCCTGTAGTGCTTCCTCCGTACATGTTATCTGCTCTTTAACCCTTAACTCACCAATAGCTTGGTGGCTATGATGTTGTGCTGCTGAGCACGAGGCCATGAGTTCAATCCCGACCGCAAAGGCCCTATTTTAGTGGGAGTGAAATGACAAAATTTTCATGTACTTAGATTGAGGTGCGTGCTAAAGAACCTCAGGTGGTCGAAATTTAATCCGGAGTTCCCCACTATGGCATGCCTTATAATCAGATTGTGATTTTGGCACATAAAGCCCCAAAATTGAATTATTATTTTTAACACTTTTCTAACTGAAGACTAGACGGACGCGTCCTTGTGAGCTGTATTAAGAAAGCTGAATACAGCTGGTGATGTGCACAGCTTGCCATGGTTTAAAATTAATTTCACAGGGCACCAGCAGCCCCAATGAGTTTGCTTCTAGTTAGCAGTTTACACTAAATGGCAACATGTGTTCTGCACAGTGTCATATTGCAAGTGGGTTATTGTTGCATATTGCAAGGCTCAGCATAGGTGTTGCGGGAGAAATGGCCGCTGATAGCAGCATAATTTTGGTCATTGTCAGCCGTGGAGAAGGCGTTATTCACAACTGTGTCTCAAAATTTCAATACACGTGTACACAAACTATGGAAACAGGCAAAAAAGAAAAAAAAAGGCATACAATAACACTGAACAAAATAACACAATGAAAGAGCATTCAAGCAGCAAGAACCAACCTTGCTGCATTCAGCTGTTGTTCTCTCATCTCAAGCTCACTAGCGAGACGGTCACGCTCTTCCTGGGCCATGTCTTTTTTTTCTGATAAGGTCTTTCTGTCCGCTAAAATCTGCGCTTGTATCTCACGCATCTTTTCCTCGGAAATGGCTGCAGAAACAACAAAGCAGCATTTATGCCCCCCCCCCCACACATAAACACACGTGGAAACGAATGCTTCTCAATTTATGTTCTACAGAGTATACTAATCAACCATCATAGATACAAGGAGACTTATACTATGCTTGGTGAGATTTAGGGGCTGATTACAGCTAATTTTCAAAGCAGCAACATGGTATGCATGTACCACCTGTTTCAGCAAAGGCAATAAGTGACATTATTTCACAGCAATGGCTTTCACGATTTGTACAATTGCTAATAAGCCATTGAACTAAAAATGAATTAATTAACTTCCTCATTCATTTTAGCGCATGTGTCATAAATGTGGAACATAAACCAGTGAGTGTACAAGGTGCGTCAATGTAGTAATAGGAATGCAACCTATCTATTTACTTAAGGCTGAAGCACCTGGCATACTGCATTTAAAACGAAAGTTAAGGGACACAAGGAACTTGTCTGACAATGTGTCACATGCGGTCTCCTGACACAACACAGCAAGTGTGTGCAGTCTTTGTCATAATAAATAAAAATAGTGCACACATGAGGGCAGCTGGCTTCCCGTTTTGTCCCACAGTACAAAAGTCCTTCAGTTCAATAGTCAGATCAAAAGGAGATGAACTCTAGTCTTCATTTTCCATAACTTTCTAGCATCAGGCCTTCCATGGCAGCAACATGAACCAGCCACAACTCGGCGGCATTGTGCCTCTGGTGGTTTTGGTCCTTCTAACAAAGACTGTACAGGTAGCCATTACTTAAAATAATGGATAAGTTAGCCTTGTAGCGAAAGGAACACTAGTTTGGGAGCATTTATGAACTAAATACAGCATTCAGGAAGCATTATCACCAAATGATTTGCTGGGAGTGCACAGAAAAAGATGTGCAACTCACGAACCTTTTTTTCGTTTCCGCTTGTCCTTTTTATCAGTGTTGTCATCACCACAGCTAGCTTCTTCACTACTGTCATCCTCCGGTGTTGAATCATCAGCCCCTGAAACAGCAATAGATGCTCTAAGTAATCTGCAATTTATGCCCGACTAACAGCTGCCACACCATTACCAGAAAGTATTTTCCTGCTGAAGCTACTTCAACAGACAAATAATCGGTTAATATACAGTCAAACCTCGTTATGTATAAAGAAGTCACATAAGACATAATTATACCTTTGTTAGATCAAATATTCATTACATAAGCCTATATTAATTAAACGCTGATATCCAATAAGAAATACTTTAGCTTTGCTTCATTATATCTATAGTTATACCTGTGCTCATTATATCCAGGTTCCAATGTATCTTGTGGACCAAATAAAGAGCAGTCACATCTGTCACCACTTTTGTAAAAGCCTGTTCCTGCAAGGTTAACAGCTCATAAACCATCGCAACTATTTTTCTAGAAAAGACTTAGGTGTAGCTCTGTGTGAATGCTGCCAAGCAGTAACAATTTCTTTACATTTGTCAATTGAAAGGTGAGCATAACACTTCATTAGTTTTAAATTTTAACTTCTGTGATGTAACTTCTGAGAGCTAGACTCCTGACCATTTATAAAAAGAAAAAGACTGCACCTTCCTGCAGCTGTTTTCTGAGGTCTTCAATTTCTTTCTGAAACTGACGAAGCAGGGCGTCCTTTGGATCTTCATTGATACGGGCCTTATTCTTTATATTCTTGGCTCGGTTGGCATAACGAAGAGCACTAATTGTTTCATCATAGTTGTAGTCGGCAGGGCCAATGTTGGTGCACTGTAAGCATTGAATAAATGCGTAAGCATCAGAGAAAAACAGCGACAAAAGTTCAAGTTTGCCAGGTAACAAGCTAGAAACCAACTAAGGCATGCGCCTATCATAAACACAGGACATACCGATCTTTGAAGGCTCATCTCGTCACCACTGACCTCAATGATGCCCCTGATAAAGACACACTGGCTTGCAGTGCTGGACTCTATTTCAGCGATTTAAGCATACAGGAACATATAATGCTGCCGAGTGCTCGCAGTGCCGCCGTCATCGCGTACTATGACAGCAGGCTGCACACTGACTCTACCAAGTGCGAGGACTGCAAGGTCTTGCTTGCAGTTAGTATGAGCTTCACGAGCTAGCAAAACTAGTACAGCACATGCAATAACAAAACTAGCAAAACGTGAGAGTGCAAGCGGCACAGAGTCAAGTGAAAACCAAATCTTTCGACCACCCGCGTCTTTGTCAAGGGTAACATCAGTGACTCCTTTTCACGGAGAAAGAATAACAGGAGGCGAAACTCTGGGCCGACGCCAGCGCGAGCACTGGTCGTGATAATGTCACACTGGAAGAGGAGGAGACGCTCGTCTCCTCCTCTTCCAAGGAACTACTTCCCTCGCGATCGGAGCGGCGCACGCGCAGCCGTGGTGACGGAGGAAAAAAACAAAAGCTCCTTCCTACATGGCCGCCATGATGGCCGCAGTCTCCAACAGCATCGTCTGCTACTGACCGCTTGCGCTTGGTTGTCGGATACCGCCGGAAAAGTTTTGCGCCAGCACGGTTGGCACTCCAGGGATAAAATACCTGTAGACCGTATTAGTATACATATTTTTTCTAGATTATTATTTAGGATCACATGCTTTTTTATGTGGCAATATGACCAAGGAACTAGCGCACTTGAAAGATCAGATCAAGCAGCCGCGCGTGAGCAGACGACAAGAGCGCGCTCGCCACATCACGGATCCTTTGCATTGCTTCAACAAACCGTCATGTGACCATACGTCAGGCTTCCGGCGTTCTGTAGGGGGCGCTGCGACGACGTCCGCCGCCGTGTTCCTGTGTGACATTATGACGACGCGGGAAGGAGCCGAGTTGCGCCTCCTGAATTATTTTTTCTCCGTGCTCCTTTTATTTAAGAATCAAATAGAAGTGGACAACTACCATTTTCTTCCATCTTGTAACGCAAAGCAATGATTTTATTCAGTAATCAGTGATTGAGTACTAGTGACATAATTATAATGAGGCATAACAACGACATCGGGATAGTACTAAGAATGTCCGGACATTCTCTCAATTCATGTCCTACATTGTGGGGGTCTTCCCCAACCCGTAGCGCGTGTAATCGCAGCTACGTAGGGTTCGGGCGAATAAGGCAACCAGCGAGTCAACTCAACAACGTTTATTGCTGTCAGCAATAAAACACACTTGTAGAGGGAAGTCCGCTCTGTATAACAACTAATAAAATAGGCTTGCCTCGTCGCGTGTGGTAGTCACGCGAACGAGGTCACTCACGGCTTTCAGCAGGTAAAAATCCGTCCAGGCAGAAGGTCAAGCGAGGTCAGAGAGAGCGGGGGTCTCTCGGTCGCGCTCTTTTATGCCTTTTTGCCTTTCCGCGAGGGGAGTGTCCTCCTCGCCCGCCGGATGCTTTCCCTCTTCCCGCGCGGCACGCGCGTCGCGAGAGGCGAGCGAGAAACCGGGAGAGGGCAAAGTGCATTTCTCCCGTGTTCGCCCGGCTCCCGCAGCGCGCGGTGTGCGCGCACGAGATGTCCCACCGGCTGCTGTCGCGGGCGCTCCGTGCGCCGGCGACGGGCGAGCGCCCGCGGGAGAAGGTGGCAGCGTGTGCTCCCCCACATCCTCCCCCCCTTAAGAAGGCCCCCGTACGTTGAGGCTGGCACCTAGGGACGTCCGTTTGCCTGAGTACCCGCCGAGGTTGGCGACCGAGGAAGCGTTGTGGTGATGTAGCCCTCAGCTGGCGGACACTTGATGCCGACTCGGAGGCGGCTGGTCAGCTGCACTGCTCGGGCTTGCGAGGCGGGATCGTTGTCGGGGCTCGAAGGTGGCTCTCAGTGCTGCGCCCTAGGTGTCGGCTGCGCTGGAGGGGTGGTCGTCTGCCGGCCGCCGGATTGCGGTTCGTGCGGCTCCAAGGCCGGCGTAGCGCCGTCAGTACTGCAAGGGCGTCAGTTGTTCCAGCGCGTACTGCAGGCAATTCGCACGGCCGTATCTCGTCTTGCTCTGCTCCTGGAAATTATCAGCAACTGCATAGCAAACTGCACGGAACGGCACTGTGATCAGCAGCATAGTTGGCCGTATCCGGGGACACCATCGACGTCCTGTTGCGAAGGGAATGTTCGCAAGCATCATCACCAATTCGAGTCGCAGCACAGGATAATCACCGCACTGGCCCTCACAGCAGTCTTTGGTGAAACCGCACACCCACGCGTCGAGCGTTCACGCCACATTCCCGTCGTGGCCTTGACGACTCGTCATCCATACTCGGCGCTCCATGGTCACTAGACGTTCGCTTCCCCGGCAGGAACTACCAAGGTGCCAGCCCCGGCGCGGCTGTATGCTCACAGCGGTACGCAACGCCACCCGGACTTACGAATGTTCCTCGCAGTCGTCGGGTTACGCAACTAGCAGTCAGATTACCTTCGCCTGCTACGCAAATTGTAGCGCGGCTGCGGGCTCGCCGTTCTGTTCTGACTGCTCTCTCTCACCGATCGCGGTTTGAGGGAGGGCCTGATCGTCATCCCACTGCTCATCACGCGGCACGTAGCGTTTCAGGTCGCATACGTGTACCGGTCCGCCGATCGGCTTTCCTTTCTTGTTCTCGAGCCGGTAAACAAGCGAGGAAACCTTCTCTCTCACTAGATACGGCCCCGGTCCACTTCGGCGCCAGCGAGGCAGCGAACTGTTTGGTAGCATCGCTGAGAACATGCTGGCGTCGAAGCACCAGATCGCCCACTTCGTAGTGGACGTTCCGATGCGAGCGGTCGTACTGCGCCTTCTGCTGTGCCCTTGCAGTGCGAAGATTACAGCGTGCTTTATGTAAAGCTTCCGTCATCTTGGCACGTAGATGCGTCGCGTATTCAGCTCGTGCTGACGGCGCGACTGGCATTCCGCTGCGATCCGCGAGAACCCTATCCATCGGATTCGGCAGCTCTCTCCCCAGGTTGAGAGAAGAAGGCGCATACCCAGTCGAGCGGTTCACTGTCGATCGCAATGCAAACCCGATCTCTGGAAGGTAGGTATCCCAGTCCTTATGCCTTTCAGAGAACGCGACAAGCATGTGCTTGATGTTGCGATTGACTCGTTCAGTGGGGTTCGACTGGGCATGGTAGGTTGTCGTTTTCTTATGCTTAATGCCAAGTGCGGCGCATGAGTCAACGAACACCTTTGCAGTGAAGTAGGACGCATTGTCCGTTATCAACTGTTCCGGAAAACCAAACCTGGTAAAAACCTCCATCAACTTATCCATGATCACCCGTGCCGTCAGTTTTCGTAGGGGGAAAAGTTCTACCCATTTACTGAAGTGATCCGTGACCACCAGCAAGAATTTGTTCCTGCTCGGTGTTGTGGGATACGGTCCCATGATGTCACATGCCGCGATTTGCCAGGGAGTCTGGCTGTCGATAGGCTGCATGAAGCCGGGCGGTCGTCCGCCTCGGGGCTTCACGCTTTGGCACACATGACACGATCGGGCGTAGCGAATCACGTCCCGTTTCATGCCTGGCCAGGTAGCGAAGCGACACAACTTAACGTAAGTCTTGGGGCCGCTCGCGTGCCCAGCAATGCACGAGTCATGAAAGTAGCGTAGCAGTGCTCCTCTCAACGCGCGCGGTATCACCACCTTAAACCGCCTCACTTGTGTCGTTCTCGGTGGGAATATACCTCAGCAGGACGCCGTCGGAATTCAGCAGATAGGAATCCAGTGCGCTCACAGCATTACCAGCTGTTCCTGAGCGCTCCGCACCGACAGCAATACCAGCTGCCTCCATGTGCGCGGCGGCCGCGCCGCCCGGCTCTCGGAGCCCGTCAAGCACTTTTCGACAAAACGGATCCTTCTGCTGAGCCTCGAACAGCTCCTTTCTGCTGAAGACAACTCCTGCGGAACCGACAACATCTACGTGGTTCACGCTCTCCGCCCAGGATCGACGGTTGTTCCGCGTCCCTTACTCGGGCTACGGCCAGGGTTTCTCCCTCGCCTCGGACAGGCGCTCGCGAAAGTGCGTCCGCTGCGGCATTGCTTTTTCCTTTGCGGTAGCGCACGGTGAAGTCGTAACGCTGCAGCAGCAGTGCCCAACGCGCCAGGCGACCACTCGGCTCACTCAAGCGCCTCAACCAAGTGAGAGCCATGTGGTCAGTCTCAATTGTGAAAGCCACTCCGTCGACATAATAGTCAAACTTTCGCAGAGCGAAAACTATCGCGAGACACTCCTTCTCTGTCACCGAGTAGTTCCTTTCCGCCGGCGTCAACGAACGGCTCGCGAACGCAACCGGTCGGAGAATGCCTCCGTGCTCCTGAAGCAAAATTGCACCTAGACCCAGGTCGCTTGCGTCTGTTTGAATCACAAACTCCCTGTTCAAGTCGGGCAGCTGCAACTCTGCCGTGTCAGCGAGCACCTTTGTGAGGCCGCGCAGTGCCGCCTCCTGCTCTGGACCCCAAGTCCAACGCTCGTCTTTCCTTAAGAGCTTCGTTAAAGGCGCTTGCACTGCCGCGCAGTCTGGAATGAATTGGCGATAAAAGTTCACCAATCCCAGAAAGCGTCTCAATTCGCCGATATCTTTCGGCGACGGGTAGCTCAGTATAGCCTCGAGCTTATCCTCACTCGGCAGAATGCGGCCGTTGTCCAACGTGAATCCCAACAGCGTTATTCTGTTCGCAGCTATCTGAGCTTTACTCGGGTTCAACGTGATACCCGCGGACCTCAGCCTGTCTAGGACGTCTCTCAAGTGGCGCAAGTGCTCGTCGAATGTTTTCGAATAAACCACTATATCGTCGAGATATGCGAGAGCATGTTGCCACTTCGCATCTCCTAGAACTCGGTCCATCAACCTCTGATAAGTAGCGGGAGCTCCGACTAAGCCAAAAGACATTCTTTTGAACTGAAAGAGCCCGCGGTGACAAGTGAAAGCCGTTTTCTCTTTGTCACGCTCGTCCAATTTCGACCTGAAAATATCCACGACTAGCATCGAGCGTCGTAAAGTACTTCGCCCCGCCTAGTAGATACTAAAGAGGAATGGAGGGTAGAGGGTACGCATCCTTCTTCGTAAACCTCATTCAGCCTGCGGTAGTCTACGCAAGGCGATAAGTATCGTCCTTCTTCGGGACTAGAACTACCGGGAAAGCCCCATGGGCTGTTCGACCTTTCCACAACGCCTGTGTCGATGAGTTCGTCTAAGGCGCTGTCAAGTGCTTTCCGTTTAGTC